>NW_017802636.1:274940-358755 GCF_001625305.1 Branchiostoma belcheri | reverse complement strand
TACTAGTACTGTTATATTCAACAATGTCTGACTAATTAAGGTACTGGTATACCACAATATGTTAAAATCATCTACAGTATATACATGTAGTCAACTATGTCTATTACAGATAAAAGTGCCTCAAATACATGTAGTACATGTATCTAATTGTAATCATCTTTAAAAAAAACTTACCAACTTGAAAGTGGAACTCGCTGGCAGTATAAAATTTGGTCCCTTGGATAAACAATATCAAGTATGCTATATTTTAACGATTGCCCTTGCAAATCACTGTACAAAGAATGAGGGATGCTTAGTACTTTGTACACATGACCCAATCACCCCAACATCGGACCCTAGGAATAGTGTACTTGATCACTAGTGCCTTAGGGTTTCTTTCATCAACTCAGATGAGGATGGCTCTGGGCTTCAGGCAGTTTGGACATAAATATCTACCATGTATTGTCCTAACTTCTAACTACATGTACAAGCTGCCACACCTACCCAATCCTCATTCCAAATTGGATCACCAAAGAAAAGAAATGCACTGGGATACATCTAACCCTGAATGGGTGGAAAGTAACACAGGCTAGGGAGATGCCTTTTTGACACATTTTCCATGACATTGTGTAGCCCTTATTCATCTTGCTTTAACCCCTATGTTTTGGTTAGTAATTCTTGAATACAGCTTCTGTCAGCTTGGTTTTCCCTCCTTGTGACAGCAGGATGTCGTGTGTTTGGTGAAAGTCTATCAGGTCTGGAATACTGAAGAACGTCTGGGGATACAGAATCACAGGGTTTGTGGAAGTCACATTTTCAAAGTCAGTTTTACTTCCGAAATCCATGTTTTAGATGTGAATCTGCTTGATTCTACATTTTTCCTCTTCCCTTTAGTTGTTTCAAATATGGTCCATACTCAACGGAAAATACACAGTGAGCAAACAAAGGGGTTATTTTGACATTACCAATGATATCAAGGTCAAAGAGTATTAAGAGAAAGCAGACATGGACACTACTCACATCTTCATCCTCCTTCTCAGTGCCCAGGGCGTACTGCTGGTCCGGCCGGTAACGGATCTGAACTTTCTTAATGGCTTTCTGGTAAATAAGAGCCAAAGTGTAGGGTCTAGTGGGGTCCTTTGTGCTCTTTCTGATCAGGAATGCACCATCCTATGAAGACATAAATGGTTATGTTACTTGCACATTGAATATGTATACCTTTAAGGACAATAATCTCATACCTGTGAGATTATCAAATACCAGTCATGTAAATCTACAATGCTTGTTGAAATTATTTTTCACATTATCTCCCGAATGTCTTGTATCATATGTTTGCTGTTCTTTTGATTCCTGGCCTGTCATTTAAGCCATTTAACACATTCAATTTAAAAAAAAATTTTAAAACATTCTAGATTGAAGCTCCTTGTTTCTACACACACTTTGCATCCTCAGAGCACACTTAACGGTGCACACCCCAGTTCTTCCGCGACCGGGGTCCACGATAGTCCGTTGAAAAAAAGTGACGAAGGGGTTTTGAGGGCCCAAGTTTGATGTGACATTTCTCATAAACTGGCACGAAGTATCATTAAACATTAACATGGCTGAAGAGTGTAAGAAATGGTGATTTTGGGGTGAAAAATTCTTTTGGCTCCGAACCTTACTTCCGGGTATCCTTGCGCGCCAAGTGTAATCCGCCCGTTTGACCTAGATTTCGCTCTGCGCCTTCCTAGTAGCGGATTTGCAACCCCTCGCGCCGTGGACGATTAAAAAAATTACAGTACTAGAATTTTCTTTATAATTTACTCGGGTATAGTCAAGGCTTGGGTCTTTCTGCCAGCATCAGTCATTTTTGCCGGAAAATTTTTTTTCTATGGGATTATACTACGCGAAAATTCGCAATTTTGGGCATTAATTTTGGAGTGAAAAAAATGTTTTTTCCGTTGATTTTACCAAAATTAAAAAGGTTGAAGAAACCAAACTCAGCTGGTCTTGTAGCTGAAGAGATATCCTTTCGTCCCATATACAGTTATTCTCCTTCCGAATTATTCCACGCCAGAAACGGTCGCTAGATTTGAGGGTGTGCAGCTTCGAATAGAGACGCCAAATAAACTGGGGTGTGCCCCCTTAAATTTCACCCCAGATTGGAGACATGTTTGACTAACCTTCCCATGTTCCCTCAGTGCAGCACTAGCCTGCCTCTGCTCCACCTCCCCGTGGTACCATGGGTACTCGTACAGCCCCCCCTGGAGAGGCTCAGGGTCCGGCTCGGGGAGGGGGACACTGGGGACTGGCTTCTTGGCCTGGAGGGGCGGGGGTGGGGGGCCACGCGCTCCGCCCGGGGGTGTTGCAGGCAGCTGCCTACTTCTCATGTCTGTAAAATAAAGTTCTTAAAATGTTCACAATTTCTTACATGAATTTCCAAGATACATAATACATATTCAGTGTTAAGTGCCAAATTTTCTGCTGTCCCAGACATCATTACCTTGTTTGTAACCACAATTTTCTATACAGGGAACACAGGGAAACATTGCAAAAACTTTGCTTCATTAGTAATACTCTTGGTAAACCCCTTTGATGCTCACATTTGACGTATAAATGTAGTCATATTGAATGTAAAATACTATCAACAATACACAGGAATGTTTTCTATCTCCTAATTCATCTCCATCAGAAACATATAATTTATGGAATCATGTTGTAAGCTGTTCAAATTAATATGCAGAAAATATCAAAGGTATACCAACCTCTTGTCTTTGCCTTGATACTGGGGATAGATGTTGTAGGAGGGGGTGGGGGTGCCCCAGACTTGTTCCTGCCAGGGAGGGGGGGAACTCCCCCTGGGCCCCCCGGTCTCTGTCCCGGGAGGAGCTCATCGTGTATGGAGTCTCCGGAGGCAGAAGATGCAGAGGAATGTGATGCTCTCTTGTCTACAAATGAGTCTGCAGGGCATAAGATGAGTACGTAAGAGAATGAGTGTGTGTAAGAGAAGTACAATGCCATGTACAATGCCCTTTGTCAATTGAGACAGAAGGGTTTCCTTAAAATGACATACAAGATGTCAGTCCAGAACTGACTTTGTATCCACACTTTCTTATTATCATTTAATGAGGCATAGTGTACATGTGTAGTTAAGATTTTAACATCATTAGGACTGAAAATAGTTTTTCTGTTCTCAAAGATTTCATTCCTTACCTGAAGATGCAGCTGAGCTGGAGGAGGTTGTAGATGCAACAGACAATGTGGATGTCCGGGGTGATCGGTCTGAAAAAGGCAAACCCATCAAATGTATAGGGAAAAATAGACTTGTGAAACCACAATTTTGGCACTTTTGTCGACTGAATCTTTGAGATCTTTCTCAAACCGCTTGTATCCTTTGAAAAAAAAACTTGTTTATGTTTCACCACTGTGTTTTTTCTTGTGGTAATAGTGCCATGAGATAATCTGCTACAGTAACTGCTAACCTTACTGGAAAAAAGTGAACCAGTCTATGGGGTCTTGAGATATACCCTTATATAGCTCAGGACTTAAGGACAGTAGCTAATAGGCACTTACGAGGACTTTTGGTGCCTCCAAGTGGGGGTGACGCAGCTGGACTCAGGTGCAAGTTCTGCTTCTCAAACATGCTGGCCAGCCCGGAAACTTTGCTGTTTGCCAGTCCTGGAGATCTTGGTGGGGTAGCTTCTTGCTTTGGCTCAAACTTTGATGCTATGCTGCTCACTCCTGCTGGCTTGGCTGGAGAAGGCACGGCAGGCGGAGTTTGCTTCCATTTTGGTACTGAAGGCTGCGGTGGGGACGACGTTTGAACCGGCTTGTGCACGTTCTTCAATTGTGACGGTCGGACATTTGATGACGCATCAGCTGGCGGCCATTTTGCTCCAGACTTTTGCCCAGAAGCAAGAGGAGATGTTACATGTGGCTGCTTCTTGGGAAAGTTTGGGGGTCCACCAGTGAAGGGAGATTCCGGTTTTGTGCTGGGACTGGGGAGAGGCGGCGGTCTGGCTGATTTGGCACTAGTTGGGAATTTCGGAGGCTGTCTTGTGTCAGGTTGTGTTGGGTTTGGAAGGACTTTGTTCATAGCAGTCATGTGGGAAGTAGGGCCAGGCTTGGTTGGCTTTGGAGGGAGAGCTGGTGGAGGTCCCTCGTCTGGTGGAGTCAGCAGAGGCTTCCTACCTGGGATAGGGGGGCCTGTACTCGGGGGTAGACGACCGGGTGGGAAGGATTCTGCAACATGAAACAAAAGAAAATCACTCCATGAAGTCTTCCAGACATCAACTCACTCAATAAGAAAATTTAGTTTATTCAACCTTCTCCTTGTGCATTGGTTAATAATCTTAGAGGTGGAATACACAGACTTCTTTTGTTTATTCTTCAAGATCAGAATTAGTCAACTTTCTTTTGCAAGATTTATCTGTCAGTAAAACAGAAATGCAAGAGGGGTAAACTTACCACTGTCTGGCACTTCATACTCCTCTTCAGGTCCCTGGAAAAAAAGAGGTTGCAACTTTTAATGCAATAATTACACATGTATGTCCCACCAATATTGGCCACCAACATAACACAAGAAAAACATTGTGATGCCATGTGGACATGTGGATAATGATATCACTCAGGGAGTGGTAAACCTACGTTCATGTACTGGTATCCTTAACTCCACCATGTTTTCTAAAGTTCAGAAGAATTTCTAAGAGGAAGAAGAAATATCTACCCCTTGCCCTTGTACTGGCATTTCATAGTCTTCCTCGGGTCCTGCATTCTCAGCAAATTCTTCATACGTGTCTTCAGGATGGCTGGCCTGATGCAAAAGAAGGTGATGAAGGCTTCCATAAACATATTACTAAGTAATTCAATCCTGTATACCAGCACATGTAGTAAACATATCAATTAAAATTGTAACATAAAGTTGCACAGCATGCAGATTAAGATTTGCTTTATAATTGATCAAAGTAAATTCCATAATATAGGCTACGTTGAAAGGTAGTCTGGTGTGTGGTATGAGTACTAACCTGTGCAGGCCTCTGTTGCTGTCCAGGAACAGGTGGCATTCTAAGAAAAACACAACAGAAAAAACGATGCATTATTAGGGCATGTCAGGATACCCCAGCATTTTGGGTTAGTACATGTATCATGAATCAAGTGATCTTTCTCGTTACCTCTTCAAAATATGATTTAATATGCTTTGAAGCTAAGTCATGATAAAGTTACATGTAGGTGTAACTTTCAAAATTACAAAATATATATTCCATCTCTCACATTCAGCAATGAAAGTGACATACCTTCTGCCCACATTTACATTGAAGTTATTGGCCTAGGTGGGAAGGAGAAAAGACAGAATAATTATCAAAATTAAACAAATCATATCCGTAAAACATTAACAACTTACATGTATATATCAACACATAATCATGGTGAGATAATTCTAGGTTAAATCTACAAGATGTCAAAACATGTCTCACTGCTTAGTACTAAGAACTTGTGTGTACTAAGATCTTCTCGTCAACTCTAAATGTTGAGGGAGTCTTACTCCAACAGGTGGTCTGGTCTGCTGAGCAGGAGTCTTCACTTGGTGAGGTCTACGGGGTACAGGTGCTGTCAGAAAGACACAGAACAACAATTATTATACAAATGCTATAAAATTACTTTTAACAAGATAGTTGTTACAACTGTGAAAAGTAAATATGGCTATTGGTAATTCTAACGGAGGAGTAATTCTAAAGTAATTTTTCCCCTTACGTTGTTGCTCTTCTACTGGTTGTTCATAGTCAGACCCTCCAGACTCATCTGTGAAAACAAAAAGCATCGGAAGCTGTAGTTTTACATGTTTGTATGTCATGTGTTCTCAGACTACTGTTTCTTTGTAGCTCTTTCTATTGCAGGTTGAGTTGAATATTTATCTAAAAAAGGCGATCTAAGTTCTAAGAAGTATTCAATGTAAATTGCAAACTACAAATGTATAAAAATGTATAAATTGCAAACTATAAATGCATAAAAATGACAGGTGAATGACTCACCATCGTGATCTGGAATTTCGTATGTGTCTTGTTCCGTAGCATCCTCAGTGGGAAGTGGCATGGGTTGCTGTGTATGGCAGCAAAGAAAAGATGTTAAATGTTGCATAACAAATAGTAAAAAACAGAAAAGTGACCATATGTCACAAAAAATTGACAATTCTGGAAGTTACTAAATACTAATATCTAACCTAACCTAAGTACAATACAGATCTGAATACATCTTTAGACGTGACTCTCAGAATGCAAGAAATAATTAATACATTTAATACTGCTTTGAAATCAGAAAACAATATTGAAACTGATAATTACCCCTAACATGTTACAAAATGTTTTACAAAGTGTTTCAGATTTACATAATAAACGCTAGTAAAATTTGAAGATTCATTTTGTATTTTGTCTTTCGATATAAGAAAAACAGCGCCTACCCTGCGATGAGGTGGCTGGGTGTGCTTAGGGCTCACATCATCTGGTGGGGGTTCATAGTCATTAGCACCATCCTCCTCATCTTCATACTCCTGGGTACCGGAGTCAACCGGCATGAACCTGTCTGGTCTGTCCCAACTGGTCTCTGACAGGTTTCGAATAGATTAGGAAACAATGATCACTTTATTAGTGGTGCTAATGTGTACCAAAGTGGAGGCAATTTAGTGTGCCAAATACAATATCTTATCTACAGCATGCTGTCAGCATGCTATATCTTCAATACGAAATGTATATCATATTTCACAACAGTTCTCTCAGAATTTGATAAAACTTTTTGGTTGCACAAAAAGAGTCCAAGCAGCTAAACAGAAGCACCAGAAATCTTTGCCAGACAGAATTAGATACAGAGTACTGTATCCCATTGTGAAACAAGCTGTCCAAGAGTCTTACCATTTGTTACAATGTTCCAGTAGTAAGGGAAGCCGTTGTCATCTAAACACTCCTGCCATTCAATTGATTCCTGTCTCATTGTTGTCAACTGTGGAATACAGGTACATGGAAGCTACCATTAGAAAAGATATTCATGTTTAATTTGTAAAAAAAACAAAAATGGTAAAGTCTAATGTTTGATAATCTGTGATACTGATACCTACAGTGTCGTCAAACTCATCTGACCCCCACCCATCATCATCGTCAGGGCTCACTGAAAATATACATGAAGAAAATTAAATGAATAAAAAAAAAGGAACACGGTCATCAAAGTGAGCTAACTTGCTTCTAACTTAGCTGGAGAGTGCATTCAGATAATTCTTCTTCCCCAACTGCAATCACTGAAAAATCTAGTTGCAATTGATAGTTTTAATTCGTTGGCTTGAAAAAGCAATATCACACAGCAAGTACAAACAGGGAGTGTGCAGAAAAATTAGTACTCACTTGGGTCTTGGTGATAGTCCTTGCTGGGTAACGTTGGTTTATTCTTTGAAAATAGGCTATAATGGAGAAATACAAACAAGATTATACTACATGTACATATATAATAGCACTACTATTGCTAAGATTGTTGGATTCATTCATGGCTATACAATGTTAAAAACAGAAAACAGTACAGATATTTCAACAAAAAATTCTCTATATTTATGTCATCACAAAAAGATTTACGTCAACACAAACAAAACAAACTTCTCAATTTCCCCTACCTGAATTTGGATTTCTTTTCTTGTTTCCTTGACTTCAAGATTTCTATCTGCTTTGCAACTTCTCTGAAAATCAAAGAATTATACAACGTGATGCTAAAAGAAAGCTCCGGATTCAGATGAAAATGAAAGTGGCAAATTTACATCATATCTAGAGAGGCATGCCTAATGTCAAATGCACACACCATGAATTCTATACAAAAGCTGGTGGCAGGATATTAAATCCCCCTACATGTATACCTACTTTCTCATCTTAATGGGAAGGTCCTGCCATCTGAACAGTGCAGATTCATCCAGTGTCTGGAGGATGGAAGAAGTCATAAAACGTTATTATATACAAACATATATTTTGTTGGGTCAGAAGGGGCAGAACAGGAAATAGGGTCCCAAAGGACCGTGGAGGAAAGAATGTGAAATGTAGCAAAAAGACTTAAGCCAGCAGCTTTGGTGTCACGTGTCATCAGGAAATTAAAAGTAAAATTTACTAGTTGAGCCTTACCAGCAGTTCTGCCCCAGTGACATTTCTGTCTTGGAAAAATCGGACACAATCACCAAACCCAACCTGAAAAAAAGGATAATTCCTGTTAGCACCAGTAAACACAAAATTTTTATCTACAAATTTTATAATGTTACATCTCAACTTTGCAAGTAATGTAAGGCATTTTTTCAATCCTTTTGTGGACATGATGTCATCAGCAAACTCAATCATCAGCAATTTACACATCTGTCTACTATGCAATCATGAACACTAACATATTTACTTCATTTGCTAAAATTGTCTATCACATTGGTGTGTGAAAAAAAGTAACATTTATAGTTCTATACATGAAACCCTTGTAGGAATGCGGAGGACTTTTGACATGGGCCCTTCCCACTAGTTATTCACCTTTAGATTAATCGCTCCAATGGGCCTTATCTTTTAAAGATACCAAATGTTTACACTTAAGTTAGTCACTCAAGGAAGTATCTGAATAATTCTATTTCGTGATAGCGTGACATCTTCGGAAAAACGTCACTGACTATGTGTACGTAATCAGGAAATAAAGATTAACTTGAATTCCAAATTGAAAGAGAGCTGAAGACCTTACGTTTTGATTTGGTTGCGAGTTGACAAATAATCATAAGAAATTATGACAGGTTCAAGCATATGCATGTGAAACGTAACCTGGGGTCTTAATTAAGAAGCATGAAATGACCACCAGTAGCGTTTAATTGCGTTTGGAAAGGTATATAAACGCTTCTTCTCAGTACGATCGAACAGAACCAACAATATTTTGTTCATTTTTACTACGACCGGATCGACCAGCCCCCCTAAAATTACCTCCAGTTTAACAGGTAGTTAAGTTTATCAGTTTATCAAGTAAAACTTTCTAACCTGTGTCAGCCATTCTGCCACTTCACTGGGCCCCCATCGCTGCACCTCGTCTGCTGAAGGGTTTTTAGATATCATAGCAGTCTTCGGGTGTTATGATGATATCAATAGGTAACGAATTAAACTACAAACGTGCCATACTTGGAGACAAAACTTTTACTGCCACACTTCCTGCAAGTTTTTCACACTTCCTGGTTTGACGCTCCCGACAGCCTTAGCGAAAGGATTGTGCCAATTTAGATACACAGGGGCGATACGTTTTTTATTTTTTCTAGTTGTGCGATTTCAGAGAATTTTTAGTTCACCGAATATGAAAAATACAATGTTAGTACAACGTGTTATGTTTTGAAAATGGCTTTTTCTTGCATTTTTCATATCAAAACAAGACGAACACATACTAGCCGCAAGCATATGTAATATTCATTTTAGCCGCCAGGGGTCACTATTGCACGATCAGTTGCTGCACTGCCCACCTTTCCGTCAGGTGGCGCTTCTGAGCGTGGTTCCAACCCGTCTGCAGGGGAGTCGCCAAAAATATGGCTTTCCGTGACCGTGAACAGGAACGACAACGGCAAATTTCACTCGGAAGGCAACTTGTGGAGGCTTCAAAGAAGGGCGAAAGTTCAGTCATCAGAAATCTACTGAAAGTGGGCGCGTCCGTGGATGCAGAAGAATTCAACAGGTCGCATTTGCGTTTTATTTGTCAAAACATCTTTGAATGGTTTAGGGGGAGGGGGGCGACAGACTGAAACCCGAACGAAAGTCTCCTGTGGGGGCGTGACTCCTTTTCAATCGTTCAGCTGCAGGTCTGATGAGATTTGAGCCGTCTGGCAACGCTTGTTTTGAGTAGAATCGCTGAGAGATGCGTTGCTTGGGGTATAATTTAGCGCGTATGCAATTTGAGGTCACATTTCTGATGGAAAATTCCATTTGCCCCTGACACGTCTGTCTGCATCAGACGTCTTCAAGTTCAACGCCACAGGCGAACATCCAGAGCAGAACTTTACTTTCTGTGACGTTCTAATGTAATGTGTATACTTGGTAGTTGGCTTTGATAAAACTATCGTTTGAGCAAGGACATTATGTGTATAATGTCCTTGGTTTGAGATACTGTTCAAAGCCAGTGATGAAAATATTATGTGCGAATGCTGACAAAATGTTGCCTCGATTTTATGTTGCCTTTGGAAACTACTGACATATACTGCATCTCTCCAAAATTCTATAAAACAGTCTTCACATCATTGCCTTGTACGAAAATAGTTTCAACTTCCTTGCTTGCACCAAGGAGATTTAACACTCCGTATTTACTTGCCCATTGATAGTCATAAGGTATTGTTGTGATAACCTTTGTTATCATATTTGTACATCCTGAATTTGAATTGCTTCTTGTGAATAGAGGGGGCATAGTGTTAATTTATGTTCATTTGCATACTGCATTTCTGAATGTCCATTTGACCATATAGTACTTAGTACATGTATTTGATAATCAGAGATGACACCACTGAAACAGTGAAAGTGAAACTCTCTATACATTTAGTACAGAGTATGAACTTATTTTCCCAGCCATAATAACATCATCCCCAGAGCAGATAGTGATACGTGTACAACATGTACTTTGGTAGCAAATGCATGCTCAGTCAGTCTGTGCATAATTTGACTGTATGCATTGACAGTATCTACAGAATGATGGCATATATTATACAGTCAATTGTATGTAAAATCAAGGACATTATATAGAATGTAATGTCCTTGGTGGAATGTATGACCTGACAGCATTGTCTTTTGTCCTGTTGTACAGAACTCTGTTCTACGCGTCTCAGAACTACCTGACGCCCCTGCAGGAGGCCGCAAAGTATGGACATGCAGACTGTGTCAGGGTACTCATACAACATGCAGGTAGGTGAACCACAGGTTTCTGTCATCATATTTAAATCCAAGGTCACATTAAGAAGCTCTCTGTAACTGTTAGTGAAAATATGGAACTGTTGTTAGTGTTGTTGTGTACGACTGTGAGGGAGTCATTCGGGCAGCTTCAGGCCAGCAAGGCCCTTTCCTGAATAATCTGTAACAACTATGTCCTTTCAGCTGATGTGAACACCTGCGACCGGTTTGACGTGACAGCTGTGCACCTGGCAGGTGAGGGCGGACATGTGCAGTGTCTACACGCCCTGCTGGAGGCAGGGGCTGATCCTAACAAGGGAACCAAGTACTCCAAACCTGGGGCTTACACAGGTGAGACACTTACAAACTCCATGCATGGAGAACTGGGTGAAGCAAATATTTTCTTCTTTTATGAGAACTGAGGGCTTCCTTGGTACAGTTTTTATGCTGGTAATTTCTGATCATGAATACAGCAAAAGATATGGCTATGAGTATGAGTATGAACATGCAGCATAGGGGCCGACCATGTACACAATATGAGTATGACCAGGAAAGTAGCATGACATATGGCTGTGAAATTCATATTTTTAACGAGTTTTGGGAAAATCTAGGGTTACGTTTGGGAACACCCATGCAGACTAAAGTGATATATTTACCTGTGTTAACAGCATACCCACACCCCGGCGGCACCACGCCTCTGCATCTGGCAGCCACAAATGACCACGTGGACTGTATCCGCGAGCTGATCATCAACGGAGCCGACTACAACTCACAGGACGAGCTGGGCAGGACCAGTCTGTACATCTCCAGCTACAGGCAGAGTGAGAAGGGAGTACTCACACACCTACAGAACGCCATGGGGAGAGACATCCTGTCACTACCTGTGTACCAGACAGGTAAGATAAGCATTATGCTTTACATACTGTACTAAACGAATGCATGAAATGACAAGACATTGCTGAGTATTGCTAAGGTTTACAGTTATTGTTTGTAACAACAATGTATGCAAAACATTTCATGTAATGCATAACTTACAAATTTGCAAGAGTTAATGTTTTTGGCAATGCCTCAGGGGCAGAGTCATTTTCCCTTCTTTTCACCAAATGCTGCAAATCAAAAGGAACCAAAACGTTTTTGATTTCAGAGGAGACACCTCTTCACGAGAGCGTGAGACACGGGATGTCAGACGCGGTGCGCGCCCTGCTGAGGCACGGCTCGGACGCCAACGCGATGAACTCCTCTGGCCACTCGCCCTTCCACTGTGCAGTGTTCCACACAGACAAGTTCTCCATGGCCATGGTCAAGGACATGCTGACGCTGGGGTACAGCACAGACGTCAACCTGCCTACAACTGCAGGTACTGCAATACACTCGCCTAGTCTTTTGTGTTTTGATGTATTCTGTGGGCTTATTCTCTAACTTCTAAGCACGTTTGGCCTGTGCTGGACTTTTTTTTATCTCTTTTAGGCATTTTGTCCAGCTTTTTATTTTGTCTTAAAGAAAAAAAAGAAAAGCTGATGAAATAGAAAGCCTGACACAAAGTGCTAAAAAAAAGCTGAAAAAAAGACCCAAACAGGCCTAACTTCTGCTTTGAGAGTAGTGTTGACATGTGTCGTAATACCATGCTGCATTACTCACTCTTCCATGTAGTATTAGACAGTTAATGAATATCGCAACATGCTCTCTAATACTCTCACCCTGTCCACAGGTGCGTACCCTTTGTTCTTTGCCTGTTTCACGGACGGTTTCCGTGGCCAGCGCCGCCCGGAGCTGGGAGAGCTGCTGATCGCGTACGGAGCCAAGCCCGAGCTGCTGCACAAAAAGAGCGGTCCTCTTATCACATCAGAACTGAAGAGTCGAGACACTGACATGACCATACTACAGGTATGTGTGGATAAAGTCAATAAGAAAAGCATTGTTAGCCAGTGAAAAAAACAAGTATTAAAATCACTAGAATCAAATTGTGCCATAGACATCATCTTTGCTGACGATGGACATCCAAGCGAATCAAAATTGGCATATATGATTGTGTTGTCCGTCTATTTTTTAATGGCCAATCAAGATTACAATTTGAATGATTGAAAGCACAAGCTGCATAGCCTTACACTACAGCACCAAGCTTGTAGAATTCCTGTCACTGTTCAAGCCCCTAGACTAGAGGTTGTTTGTGTAACACAGGCTCCAGCTACACACTCCCTTTCTTGTCATATAATGAATCTTCCCTAACCTTCTCACTGTTTCCCTCCCAGTCCGTAGCTGACACCAAGCCAATGATCTCCCGGAAATACCTGGCGCCCGACTTCTTCGCCCCGCCCATCCCGGCGCAGAAGAGGGCGTGGCTGGAGGACATGACGCGGTCTCCTCGCAACCTGCAGCATCTCGCCCGCTGCGTGATCCGCTCGGCGCTCGGGCAGTTCGGCCTGCGGAGAGTCTCAGAACTCCCCATCCCTTCTACACTGAAGGACTATCTGTTACTGCAGACGTAACAGTTTGAGATGCTGGAGGTCGAGAAGTATGAAGGAACTGTTGCACACATTAGTTTCTCTTTCCCGGTGTCTAACTCAAAGCTAGGTTATTCAAATTTTGCAATAAAAATGAAACGCCTGTCTACCCCCTTCTTGCGCTCACAAATTTATCAGTGACCCTGTTATCAACTGTTAGAAAAGGGTGATCTATTCAATAATCAGCAAAAAGAGGTACAGTATTATGGCTGTGTGTAAAAATATGTGGAAATTCGTGAACAAAAGTGTTCAAGATAGGCTAATACTTGGGTAAAAGAGGTGAGCTGTAGATCTCTTGGTCTAGTGCTATTCTTGTGGTATGTTCTCTCCAAGTTTCAAGTTCTTGTCCCTTTCTTTGGATGTATGTACAGACCTAAAGCAGCTTCAACAAGAATGTATAATGATATAGATACTACATAGTCTACATTTAAATTAAATAATTATCAGCTTTCTTTACAAAACATTTTGGACAGTTTGTTTTCTTTCTACATGTACTTCCTGCAAATTCACCTTTGTGATGCAATATATGAATTTAGTTCACTTGTTAAAAGTATTAAACATGACATTTACTGTATGTTATACCCCATTCTCAGCAGGGTGTTGCTGTATATTGTATATTTGTACAAAACTTTGCTGTAATATCGCTTCTGCTGTTCATTTATGACGATAGATAGTATTGTGATAGGACCTGAATAAGGCATACTATACTCTTGTATAAAATACTACAGTAATTGATTGATATGCTACACCAATTTGTTCTCTTGGTCATCTCTCTAAATTACACACCAAAAAATGGACATCATTTTAGGAGATGGTCATTCTGTTAGAAAAGGGTGTGATTTCTTGTCACACCAGACCTTTATTGGGTTGATCAATATTTATATTTGTTACAAACATATGAGAACCAAGAAGTAAGTTGGTGATGCCAATTTGGACATTAGCCTTATCTACTGTGTTAGTAATGGGAGAGATTCTGCTTTGAACCACGATACAGTATAAAACAGGTCTAATTGGTGGTTTGGGGAGAAGTTAATGTACTGTACACAGGAAACCTTTTTTGGCATCATGCATCACGAGGTACGTCTAAAATCAGATTTTGTTAATCAATGATGTGGAGAGTCCCCATGAGCCAAAGGAAGCCAACACACCTCCAGAGATAATTCTTGTCACATTGTATGGACTTTTTCTTCCATTGTCAAGAAGATGAGAATGAAAAGTTTCATTGAAGGACTACTTGATTAAACTTGCCTCTTAGATTTAACATTTAGACCTACGCCTACAGGCATAGCTAGATGTTATTCCTTTCTCATTCTACCTCCAATACCTGCAGCTCTGGTCCTCATGATTCCTACTACTGTCCATTTAATGCACTAGTATCAGATGGTCTGTTAAAAGATAGATAAGAAATGGACACATCTTACAACAGCACAGTATGAAGTTTATTTGCTGTTAACTAGTATGGCCAGTAACCAAGATGTCACTTACATGTAGCTAATGTACAGTTTGTTACTGTTGCTATTTTCTCCAATACCATTTCTACATCATAGCTGTGATGAAAGCTCCATAGCTCTGATAACTGTTCTATAAAAGTATGTGTACTGGCATCTGTCAACACCAAGTCCTTGCACAGTTTCAAATCCCTCGTCATGTTTGAAAAAATTGAATCAATGTGATGATACCGTACCATTTTATTCTAGAACTTTACTAGTAACATGTACTGGTGACCTCATATTTCTACATCTCTTGTACTACAGGACATATTGTACAAATGTATCAACTGCAGTTGTTACGTCTTTAAGGATGTGACCAGTGAAAAGTGGCTGGAGCAAATCTTGTATGTGCAAATACATTCCAGTAGTATTGAGTTTTGTAGTGTGTAGCTCTGTACAAATATAAGGTTTAGGTTATGTCCTGCGTGTGGGTGTTTTTTGTGTGTCAGCTATTTGTTAGTCATGTATAAATGTATGTGGTAGAATCAATTTTTGATGTACATGTAGACACAAATACGTTTGTAGTAACATTTTGGAAGTCAAGGCATACTGAAGAGAGATATGGTAGCCCTTACAAGAATTTTTTTTCAATGATTTTATTTTAGACTCGCATGTGTTGATATGCCCTAACTCAACATCATTTTGAAGGAGCAATTCCTGGGAAGCAGTACACAGCTACAAAGGCTGATCACTCAGTTGTTAGGTATATCTTACTAGCAGCCAGACCAGCAGAGTCCAGTGGATAAATCCTTGACATCAAAAACATTCCTCTTCCAATATATCAGGGTGCTCTTCCCAGAACACGTCCCCTATAATGTCTGTATGGAGAGGCACAACTTTCTTCCTCAGTTTGGTGACTTCCCTCGGACGTTCTACCGGGTCCTCGGCAGTCCGACATGTCCTTGTCACGGTCTCCTCTACCTGAGGGGCGGAACACAAAGGTATCATACCTGTGTTAAGGTATCATACATGTGTTCCAGCCCATGGAAGCTGTAGCTAATTAATCATACCAGGAATATGTAACAATTCTTCATTCCATGCCCAAGATGCATGTGCCTACGTCTAAAAATATTTCTAAAAAAAAGATAACCCTTAAAGGTGCCACAAGTTCCACCCACTCACCTTCTTCCACACTAGTACAGTGCCTTTCTTGTACATCTCTGGCTCATTGTTGTAATTGATGCCAAACTCAGAGAACAAGATCTCATTCTTGTCAGCAGAAAATGTGTGCTGCAAGAAGACAGCATACATGTACACATTAATTCTTGACATGTGTTCCTGCATGTGTCCTATACTCAATACATCAATTTGGCAGATGAAAGAAAGCATCTAACTAGAGGTAAGTGAACTATGTCAAATTTGGTACTGTTGTATATTATTTCATATTTCATTGTATATTATGTTGTCCTGTGTATACTTCAACACATACCAAGGACATACCAAGACCCACAACAGGCTAGGAGAACTTTTGACTTCATCAGTTAGTTACCCGTATTCTCTCCTCTGCCTGGGTATTTGTCATCCCTCCTTGCTGTACTAGTGCCCAGAAACAGGTGTTGTACAGGTTGTTAATATGGCCTGAAAGAAAGACAAAAATCAAACAGGTGTACTACTGTGTAGCATTATCTTGCAAACTGTCATGTATCTTACACCCACTCTACAGTGTAATACACTCTACAGTATTGTTAGGTAGATGTTTTATCAAAGCCACGAGATGGTGCTCACAGTCTGCCTGCCTCCAGCTGAGATAGTCCCTGAGGTTCTTGTTGCTAGGATACAGGATGACACGCCCATCAAAGCCAGGTGGGTACTGCAGGGGCTGATCAGGGAAGTGTTGGGCCCAGTGGAACACGTATGAAGATGAAAACTGAGACACGATGTGAGTCATCAACTTACTGCAGAGGAATAGATACCAATATAAAATAGATACAGTCAGTCAACATCAATATAGATAGTCAACATCTTTCATGGCAAGCTGTTAATGTACTGATATGACTGTTAAGACAGAATACACATTTACTCACCTTGCTCTTCTACTGTATAGCATTGTGGATTTCTTCAGTACGAAACTGAACTCGTCACTCTGCCCATAAGAAATGACAATGTCCCTGAAGTCATTCATGACAGTCTCAGCAGCTCTGGTCATCAGGTGTAGAGCTCGCTCATCATTCGGCTTGGTAAAGCCATGATCTGTGGAAAATCTGTGGAAACACAAACCAAACCATAAACTCAGTAGCAATTGTGAACAGTAGCAAAGCCATGCTGCACTATCAGCTATTGAAAAAAACTTCACCTCAAACATCACACTTTGAGTTGAACAGAAAGGATGGGGCCTGGAGATACACATAACATCCAAGAAGACCAGGTAATGTGAAAATGTTGGAGCAATTTTTTTGTAGCAACCGTTTAGTCAGTACACATTCCTCTTGTTTTGTCTTTTTGGTTACCTGTGACCATCTTCTTTTTCTGATCTTCCAGATACAACTACTAGTAATCCTGGTATTGTGTCTAAGGGTCTATAACTAGTATAAGGAATCGATGGAAGAATTTTTCTTGTTACTAGTAGTTGTTGCCAGTCTACTTACCTGTGAAAATTCCGACCATCCAATCGGATCACAATCCAGGTGTTAGGTAGACACGGATCTTGTGTCTCAAACTGACGAACGTACTCAAATTTGCTCTTTGCCATCGCTGATGTTGAGAAACTAAAAGGTTTCAATGCTCGGAGTCGGAGGCAACCTGTTTGCCTCTTAGTCTTACCCCTCTGTATTGCAGCTGGGTAGCTGCTGTTTTCGTTGGTCCTTTGTGTGAAGCTACAGATTGCGCGCGCTGGTAGACATGTACTTTTTGTTCTTAGATGCAGGAAGAGAGTAGTTGCAGGTATGTTTATGGATGTGTGTGAAGAAATGACTGCTGAAAGATTTTGTAGAATCCTCACGCTTTTCATGAAGACGACAAAGATTGGGCAAAGTTCGTTTTTAAATCTGTAACAAAACTGAGATCTGGTTGCAACTTGACTTTTTGATTCTCACAAATATCAAATCGATCCCAGATACTAAGAATAGTAAGATGTTAGCTGTAATCATAGGATGATAAAAGAGGAGGGGCGAAGAAGATAAAAGTGAAACCGTCCTCTATGTCCACCGCAAACTTAAAAACCTCACGTCAAAATTGGTCCCAATATACTACGATTTGTTCTCTTTGTCTGGGCTGCAGAGCCTGTGTAACATGGATCTCGCCTAATCGCGAAAAAAGGACTAAAACTGTGTCTGATTTGTGAGAAAACACCTAACCAAAACCTAAAAACACATGGGCGCAGCCATTTTGTCCAAAGAATGATGGGAACAGCAAAAGCAACCAATCACAACTGCACTAACAGAGCCACGCTAAATATTTTCCAGACATTATTTGTGACAGCAGCTCTCATTGGTTGCTTGAATAATTGACCGGGGATCAAAGGTAAACAGGTCATGTGTGAAATGTTTATGTTTGTCAGGAAGAGTTACTGCGTAAGATTTGTTGATTTGGTGACATTTTCCAGCCGATTAAGTTGGTGTTGTCGAAAGCTACTGACTCCATTTCTTCCAGCATGCTAGCAAGTCCCCCGACATAGTTTCAATGGTTTAGCAAACACTGTGATCGAGCAAAAATAGTTCTGCAAAAAATTTGCCAAGACTCTGAGGACAAAGTCAATGTAGTTGGGTGTGATCGCTGGAATCCACCTTTGATCGTGACTGTACCGCTGACTGTGGCCGAACATGGCGGGCAGCAGGGTGGACTGTAAGGTTGTGCTGCTCGGTAAGGCTTACGGAGGCAAAACCTCACTCGTAGAGCGGTACCTGCACGACAGATTCAACGCGGAAATGCCTTACCAAAACGTGAGTTATTATACACTACTTAAAACATATGTTAGCAGGCCCATATATGTATATTCATCGTTATACACATCCTAAAGCTATTTGTTGACTTTTCTCGTTAAGGAGCTGTTTTCAGTTTCGATTTCACTTAACTAATTACTACTAGTATTTTATGACATAACCAATTACCTTTACATGTGAACAACATATTCCTACATTGAATTACCTTTACAACGGCCCTTAATGACACCCATGTAAAAATACAGCCACCCCAGGATGATATCATTCCAACAAATAAGTTGAAAACAACATCCCACATGGGTGATACAAAATACAATGAACGTTTAAACAAACATTGTGGGTGTGACAACAAAACAGGTGCACTATTGATATAACAGAAACATGTGCTTGTAGGTTCTGACCTGTGCCAACAGCTATTGTAGTAATGACACAACCTATTGGTTCTGTTATTGGTGCAGATGGGAGTGGTGGTGGTCTTCTTCTGTTATCTCATTAACAGGCGATCACCCAATTTATTCTGAACCTCTGATTTGATTACTATCATTAGTGCTGTACAGTTCAAGGCAGTTCAAGGTCTGAACTTGGTTCAGCATTCTTTTTTGCATTGAAATAACATTACCATATACACAGGTAAATGTACTATATGTCACTCGAGAAAAGACAAAACCTGCATTATGAAATGAGGATTTTGTTTTTATTTTCAAATGAATTCAAATGTCCTAGCTCCAATGCGATACACACAAATCACCGTTCCACATAATTTTTGCATGGTTCTTCTCACTGATCTACATTCTGAAGGTATCTAATATTTGTGACATTGCCACCCTAGACTATAGGTGCAGCTTTTGGAGCCAAGAGAGTAGAGGTTGATGGGAAGCTTGTGACACTTGGGATTTGGGTAAGTTTAATTTTAGACAAAAACCAAAGAATGAATCATTTAGCATGCAGGTGGAAAATAGCAATCCCAAAATGTCAGGATGTCTGAGTGTCTCCACCAAAACCTGTCTTTGGTTACTTTTTTCTCTCCTTCCTTCATCATGAATCTCATATTAACTGTTGTAAGTTATTACATTTGCCCTCTTCCCTATCCAGGACACAGCAGGTTCAGAGAGATATGAGGCCATGAGTAAAATTTACTACCGTGGTGCAAAGGCTGCTGTTGTCTGCTATGGTAAGTATCGGCTGACCTGTCACCAGAGAAAAGATTTCAGGGAGTTTCTGTAGATATTCTAATTGATATTCAGAAATATTATTTTCACTTCATAATTATAACAGTCAAGGCAGCCTTTAGCTTTTTTTATCCACCATATTATGCACTGCCCAGTAACCTAAATTTTACTTATCTTACAGATCTCACAGATGATGCCAGTTTTGAAAGAGCAAAGTTCTGGGTGAAAGAACTTAATGACAATGAAGAGGTAGGAGAAATATACAAATGTTAACAATGAGCTAATGCAATTAAGATAAAGACTAACATTTAAGGTTATGATATGTGCAGAAGTGAAATTTTCACTTTGAGTTTGACAAAACAGCACAGTAAAATACCTGATGTTGTATACATGTATTTGTGTTCTATTGTTCTCCTAGGCCTGCAAAGTTTACCTCTGTGGAACAAAGCTAGATTTGGTGCAAGAAAACAGAAAAGCCAGAAAAGTGGACTACCACATGACAACAGATTATGCTGATGGTAAGTACTAGTACAAAATGTATCCTCAGCTGCTGTTTTCTATGTTTGGAGTCAAGATTGGATCATTCCTAAAACATTTGTTTTGTATCTGCTTATATTTTCTTTGAGCCATTGGCTGTCTTTCGAGAAAGTGCTGAGTGTGACTGTTCATTTGATTATGTCCAAAAAGGTGTTGTGTAGCAATTGGGGATGGCACCCAGGCTATTGTGCAATGCAATGACTTCACTAAACTTCCTGGCCTTGATATACTTTCTTACTTCCATAATTATACTCCACACAGAAATCCATGCAGAGGTCATAGAAACATCCAGTAAAACAGGCTTCAATGTCAGTAAGTATACATATCTGTTACCTACATGACTGTATGTATCCATCCAGGACTGATCCATTCCCAAAATGTTGGTCTTCAATGATTATCAATGCTTGCATTACTGGTAACTTTTGTATTGAAATTATTTTGTCACTTTTTTCCTTTTACTTACATGTACCTAATACTAATTCTTGTGTTTCTTTTGTTTAATTTTCCTTTAGGGAAGAGTGAAGCCCATTGCATGTCTAGATTACAGTTGCTTTGTTGACTTAACTTAATAAGGACATGTTTCTGTGTCAACAGGTGAACTGTTTGAAAAAGTAGCAGAGGGGTTTGCTAGGGACCCTGCCAATAGACAAACAGTACAAAGTAAGTATTTCATCCTTTGCTCTGATTGGCTGATTGGCAATACAATTGCATTTTGCTGGACTTTGTTTATTATCATTTTGAAAGTGCTTTTCTGTCTCCTGTGTTCAGCACTAACACCTAGTCTCCACCAGAATGACAACGCAGACTGAGGGAGAATCATTTTCTAGGGCAGTTTGGCCACCATAGAGTTTATTTGCCTTTACTGCAGCTCACTCCCCTGGCCTGTTACTGACCAAATTTTTGCAGAATCTTACTATCCTGGTGGAGGCTAACTGCAGTATGCTTCTCTGTATATGCAAAGCATAATATTTTTTTTGTTTCCTTTTAATGTCTATACTTTATCCCTTCCTGCATGACTCTTGTTTATATTCAGTTTCCAGCAGTGGCCCACAATACCCTTCTACTTCCTTTAACAAAGGTGAGTCCAGGAAAAATTAGGTTTGGTGTGAAGACTCACTCAATGCACTGCCTCATTTCTACACTGCATCTTTGAGTCTTTTCAGCATTTTGTTTTATTTGAATTTACATCTTGTTTTATCCGTTAAATCCGTTATATGGTGATTTCAAGATTTTTTATATCAGGCTGAGTCAGCCAATGAACTCTGAGAGTCAATCAAAGTTTGTAGAACAAACTGAAATTATCCAATGTGAGACTGATGTTAAAGCTGAGATTAGCAAGCATTGTGACATTAACTCTAAATGTAGGCTTGACAAATGAACACATATCCAGTAACCTGCAAAGCGGAACAACACAACCCATAATCTGCATGTATACTACACTCAAATACCACTTTTTACCAACGTAGTCTTGTATATCATGTAAAGTTGTCTTCATATCTGCTGTAGGTGCCGAGAACTTCCAAGTCACAGAGCAGGGCAAGTCCAGAGGGGGCTGCTGTTCATAGGAGGTCTCCAAGTACAACTCAGGCAGATGGTCATAAATTTTAGCCTGGAGCCCATCCTCCTTAACTTTACTCTGGTCCCCAAGTCTGGGGTATCGGATCTTGGGGAGTGGAACTAGGCTAGACTCCAGGATACATGTTTTAGCACCAGTAGCAACATATGTCTCCAGGACTGGCCATTCAGGTTTTGTGTGGTTTATATCTTCAGCTATCCTAAGACCTGAATTGGGATCGTTCGTTGCTAAAATTCTGACTTTTTAGATAACATTCAGTTAAACATCCTTATAAGTATTGGATGATTTAAGAAGCCATTGCCCTTTTGCTGGCTGTAACACAGTTAAGTTTAAAAAAACTCTGTTAAGCATTTACAATCACTAGGTCCAAATTAGATGTCAAAAATGCCTGCTTTTCACTCCCCTTTCATATGGAATACTGGATAAATGGCCTTTTAAGCAAATGCCTTTTCTGCTACCTCTAACACAGCAAAACTTTAGATTTATTCTCCAAGTTTAGATATTATCCAGTACTGTTCAAAACAAGGGGTGGCAAATCATTGCTTTCAAGGTGTTGTTTGTAAAATAAGTAAGATGTAAGTGCTATTTTATTTGAAATTTTGGTCTGTAAAAATTCCATTGTCTCAATAGTATATATCAGATAGAAAGTTGGTCTCCTAATAGCCTAGGTTCAGAATGATCTGAATCAAAATCTTTGTTGCAAATTGATACAAGTATGTATAATTGTATAACAGAATGAAACATGTACTCACTATCAGTAACCCTTTTGTTAACTTCTGTATTTTTGGAAGTAGTAACATAATTTTGATGCTGTTTGGTACCTATAAAGCACTAAAGCCTATGTATTGTATGTATAAGAAATGACATTTTGGTTCCCCACTAAAACCAGACTTATATTGGAATACAGGTAGATAGAGTAATATCATTTGTCATTTTATGCCTTCTCAGATTCTTACCAACTCATTGTGGATCCTCTATCTGTATAATGTTGGAGATAGAATTGTTGCCACCTGCAAAGAAAACTTGGCATTGAGGCCTGTGAACTGCAGTGGATATAAAATGACATGTTTGTAAATGTTATACCTTTATGTAAAGTGTTAAACCTGTACACCAGAAGAAATTATTATGACTTACATGTACTACCAGTATTGAAATTCTTAGGACTTTAGTTAGATGTTTGTATGGGAGGGTGACTATAGAGTACCTTTTTGCTGCTGTGTGCATCCAATTTATACTAACATTGTCAGTCAAGCTCAGTGAGTTACTCTGTTATACATGTAACATTACAACTTAATGTAAATCGTAATCACATGTACCTGTATGGACATGCTCATGTTGCAAATTGTCAGTAACTGTTCAGGTGATGTTACAGCATAGGTTCATGCAAAGAGGAAATGCTGCTTTTGTAATTACGGTAACTTTAATTTTGTTTTAAGATTAGGAAGGCATTTATATTTTATGTGTATGTACAAAATTGTACATCATCAAGTATTAGGGGTTCATAACAGGGACTGCATGTTTCTTATCTCACAAATAGCAGAATTGCTCTGTTTCATCTTGTCTCTAAGATCGTGAATGTTTTTGTGGAGCTGGGTGTGTGATCCATATGGGAACACAAGATGCTGCTGTATTTGTGGACGCAATGATGCAATTGCAAGGAAAAGTTTGACAAAAGCTGCCAATTTTAGTTTCACATTTGTGTACATTTTATGCTTTGAGAAACAGCAACCTTGTAATGAGTTGAACTGTAAGCCTTAGTTTACAACTTTACATGGGACAGAATGTTGAAGTCTACTTTCTTTTTGCAAATCTTTGGCCAGTAAGGTGTCACGTAATGTTTACTGTATACTGGTAGCTTTGCTTTTATTCTTTCAAAGAAATGTACATATTGTTCATGGCTAATGTGAAATGGAATTAACACTTTTAATGTATCAATATGACCAATATGATTAAGTTATTCTAATGTTGGTGGATTTCCTTTTGTCTGTTTTTTGTTGGCTCATTCTACTAGTAGATACTGTACAAAATGTAGTATCTAAAACGAAGCAGCAGAAATGTCATTTACTTAGGTCTCTTATCACTACCTCACAAAAATTCTATCCAACCCACCAATGGATGAAAGAATACCATACACACACAGGCAAACACATGTCTTTGGTACTGAACACCTTCCATACACAAACACACCTGTCCTTGGTGCTGAACACCTTCCATACACAAACACACCTGTCCTTGGTGCTGAACACTTTCCATACACAAACACACCTGTCCTTGGTGCTGAACACCATCCACACGAAAATACCTGTCCTTGGTGCTGAACACCTTCCACACACAAACGCCCGTCCTTGGCACTGAACACATTCTGCACACATGCACACCCATCCTTGGCACTGAACACATGCTGCACACATGCACACCCATCCTTGGTGCTGAACACCTTCTGCACACAAACACACCTGTCTCCTGGATGTCTTATTGCTATGTGAATGTCCTGCAGCACTTACACATAGCTAGATGTCACTGTTAGACTGTCTTTGTCAGCGCTGCAACTGCTTTCATTATATGCCTCCTGCACCATTAATAATGTATGATAGAGGTCGCTTTTACACCATCACAGCACCATAATCCCTTTGGTTAACAATGAAAATGTCACATCATTGATGTTGTGTTAGATATACATTGTAGTAAGTAGTAAGGTGCACATTATACAAGTAAGCTGGTGAGAAAATAAGTATTAGCAGATATGGTTTCTGTAAATATATCTTTACAATGTATCTAATAGAAAATATGAATGCACAAGAAAAACACACACACTCAGAGACCTTTTGATTAAATAGCATTTATCCTTTCTTGTTATCAAAAGCCAGAGCCCAAAATAGATCTGTGAATATGTTTATATCAGAAGACTGTTTGATGGCCAGACCCTTGAACTGCACATGTAGGAACCAGGTGTCAGATAAACCCTGCAAGTTTGGAATACCCAGACAACCACATACATACATAGTGTTCCACTGCACTTGTAGACTTCTAAAGGTGAAAAACAGAACCTTTGGACATTTGAAATGTACTGGTTCACTACATAACTGCATCAATTTGACCATACACTGGATACCTTATTATTACATGTCAATTAGCGATGTTAATTCAATCATTCAAGTAAACATATACATCCACTGTTGTTAGCTTCCAGGTCAATACATTTGTAGTACATAAAATCAGTTTGTGCAGCAATGTCTTAAATGTGAACACAAAAATATCAGATTGCTGACAAGCTACTGCTTATCTATACAAGTGTATAACAATCAGTATAATGTCTAAACACAAGTAAGTTACAGGTTTACTTTTACCTTCAATGTAAGTTACAAATTTCATGTCTGGCATTAGTTACTGCATCCTTCCCAAAAACTGTCCCTCTGAAACCCAAACAATTTGAAGCATTAAATACTGTACAACATAATAC
The DNA here is from genome assembly GCF_001625305.1 of Branchiostoma belcheri. Taxonomy (NCBI): domain Eukaryota; kingdom Metazoa; phylum Chordata; class Leptocardii; order Amphioxiformes; family Branchiostomatidae; genus Branchiostoma; species Branchiostoma belcheri. The sequence continues at coordinate 333,288 of NW_017802636.1, read as the reverse complement.
ATATAGTTGGATATTATATCAAGGTAGTAGATCTAACAGAAGCTTCACTTATCACCATAACTTGTGTCTTCATTGTGTTCTTATCATAGACAGAAAAATGAAGAACACAACACAAAAGGTCCCTGCACAATTACATAGCAATCACCTTCCTTCTAAGTGTGACAGAAATCAAAAACACCCATGTACCTGCTACCTACAGTTAAAAACAAGGTTTCACATATTTTCAGGTGAAATAGCTAAATTAAATCAGAGTTGCATCAATTTCAGATTTATAACTCCCAGATCGGAATCTACAAGCCTTGTGTAACAACATGACTGACACTGGTTCTAAAATGTCTCCAGTAACAAAATACTGTGATAAAACAAGTATCGACATGGTTACTGGTAAAAAGCATTCAAATTTAATTGCTGACTTCTGGTATCCTGTATCCCAAATGATTTACACCAGTTCATAATATCATTTCACCAAACTGTCCAATTCTACCATCTCTACAACAAGAACCATTAAAATATCTTGTGTACATTTATTTACATGATATATAACCTTTATTACCAAGGGTGAAACCACGTTTTCCACATCAGGAATTTGGTAGCCTGACATGATCCTATTAGTCTACTTGGCTCTTTGGAGAATATCAATGTTTTTCACAGTAAGCAAAATATAGATAGTCTTTTTTTGAAGAGTATAATTGCACTTTAGTCGGACAAGGCAGCAGCAGCAGCATGGCTTCCATTTCCATATCACCTGTTCCCACCTACAGAACTACATACTGTAGGTACTCCCTTACTATTAACCACAAACCTAACCAAGAAATCAGACCTCAGGGAAGTATGCAATCCTCAGCGTCCCGAATTCCCCCATGTCAACTACTAATTCCTGTCGGCTCCCAGTCAGATTCTGAGAGCGTCGCGTTCATCCAATTTCCTGAGTCTGACTTTTTTACCTCCTGCCATTCTGCCTGTCTATTTCCCCCACCCATATGCTGTCATCCTACTGTTAGGACAAACAAATACACAAACCCACAGCTCAGCCATGCTGTTCCAAATGTGACATACAGAGCTAGTGTAGCATAGACCCTGTGAGAGTAGAAATGCATTTCTAAAATCTATGTCACAGAAAAATAGCACTGCGTACCAGTATGTTCTCCACTCAAGTTGTGGTGACAAAAATAGTGGGAAATCTCAGTCATGGCTCAAAATCTGGAAGCTTATTATTCTCAGATAGGTATACGTGTGCAACTTCCCACCTTTGTCAGGAAAGTAATGCTTTGATGGAAGCTGAATTTGAACTACTAGTTGTACAATCAATGTTTCAAGACTTTTCTCTGATGGCACATCATAGCCTTTACATGTTGAAAGATCAATGGCACTAGCTTCTATCTTTTCTTTCTTCAGCTATTCTTGAAAACGACAAAATTATCCAGTATTTTCACACAAGACATGATACTGTTCCCACCTCAGAAAATTTGGCAGTTTGTACATCAATATGGGTAGATTGAGTTCTAGGCCGCTGAACATACAGTCCTTTACATAGTATGATTATCTTCAACAATGACAAGAAGATTGTTCTTCGAAAAATCTGACTTTGAGTCCATTAGTACCTCTCTCATTTACCAACCCTAAATGTACTTCTACATAAGCTACTACTGGATTAAAACCTTTTAAAATACCCATAGAGAATCGTACAAGTGCAACGCTACTTCTGATTGTTCTGTTTGTCTCATGCAATACACGACACCAGGCCCATGGTGGCGATGCCTGCTATCATCATGGCCACCTGTTTGAAGGACTCCCAGCCTGACGTTTCCTCCAGCAGGTCCGGCACCACCGTCACCAAGGCAACGTAGATGAACCCGCCCGACGTGAAGGGCAGGATCCAGGCCGTGGTGTCTCCTGTACAACACAACATCATGGTGATTATTTGCAATGTTCTTGCCCACATGGGCTAAATGCAATAATCATACTTTAACATCAAAGACTAAAGATTAAACATCATTACCTGTAGTGTGGATGGTGAACAAGGGGAGCGGCAAAACTGTTACTAAATCTATTGTATATATCAACCGGGTACAGAACTCAATAGTAGTACATTGTAATTCCATATGATAGTGAGTCATAGATATACATCTGCCAATTGTTTCTTTGTGTAGGCCTGTATTACAACAAACAAAACTCGTAAATTATAAAGATGTCAGACACCATACCCTCTCCTGTTGTGTGTTTTATGTAACAAAGCAGCTCATGGCAACCTACCGGCTCCCTCAGCTGACTCGGCCAGCAGTGCCGTCGCGGTCCCAAACATCCCGCCGGATGCTGTGATGATCTGGGCCTTGGCTGCCCGCCATCTGGAGAAGCCTGCGCGCATCAGGATGGCGAAGTCCCCAATCTCATGCGGAATCTCATGGAGGAGAATGGCCAGCGTTGTCAGCACACCAACCTGGGGAACAGATAGTCAACATTTCTTCATGTTTTGTTGCTTTCTTTTCGATGCATAAAGAACCTAATGGTGTGAGGAATCTCAAATCTTCTAAACATGTTTTCCAAAGTGCCACATGCTTATTTTAATTGAATCAGATGTGTTTAATTATATTTGTTGACTAATGCATGTATTTGTCATCCAACTGAATAGTGTATGGCAAAGTACGGCTTTCAAACCTAAGGAGCCTCAGCTGTCAACTGTTAGCAGCCCAAAAGTAACCTACCTCAAAGTAACACCAGATGTCATATCTGGAATAGATTTAAAATCTCCGAGAGGAGAGTGGAGACCAATGCATTTTCCATGGAATGTTCTACCTAGGCCTGCATCATGATCTGAGAACTAGCTGTCAGTGATAAATGCACATCAAGAAATCCATCAGCAAAAGTATATACATTGTACCCACCTTTGTACTGACAAGAAAGCTCCCTCCCACAGCCAGCCCATGGGTGAAGTTGTCTATACAGTTGGCCAGCAGGTTCAGGTACCCAGAGATCTATGTGACAACAGAGGCAGTGCTGTAAGCTGTAATATCATAGTTTTATAACCTCATGATAATGCAATCAACCCTTTCTTTTCACTGAACTGTATATAGCTAGGGAGCACACAGAAGCCTAAAATCTGGTCCCTAACAAGTTCCAGTCAAAACAACTGGAGGTCTCCACAACACCAGGATTAACAAAATAAACAGTCCAAAGACCACCAAATAAAAACATCCATCCTGTTCTTTCAGATGAAAGTTAACTCTAGTCCTACAATATCATGTGACATAATATTTGCACCTGGAGTAAAAAAATAAGTACACGGACCTGGATGTGTTGACTGGGCTGATCATCTCTATCATTTCTGCTGTTCTCGCTCAGATGCACCGGTCCGTTCTCCTGCTTTATTTTCCCATTGGCTGCTGCTTTAGATGACAATGCGGCACCATTTCTTAAAACCTCGCGCTATATATAGCACTCCCACTGCTGTCTTTTTCATGCAGACTCCTCCTCCTGATTTGACTGACATCTTGGTAGGGAGGCAAACTGCCATTTCCCTGTTGGAGAAGGAATAGAACATTATACAGGTTTTACATGCTGAGTATGCCGGTATATTAGTCACTGCCTCATGTTTAACTTTAGTAAATTACTTAAAGTTAGACATGAGGGAGTGAAATAGTTTTTTTTATTCATATAAAGTACTATTTCATGTTTCTGTTTTGGTTGATGTATGTATCTTGACTTTGCTAAATTGTTCTTTTGGTTGGAACGCAGATATGGGGAACAAACTGGAAATTTTGCTGTACAATGTAGTTGTGTGTCTGCCAGTTTCATTGTCATTCATTAGTTCACCTTATGGGGTGTGTTCCTGTGTTCTTCAGATGTCTCCTGTGAGTCAGCCTTGTCGTCCCCTGCTGTGTCTGTGAAGGTTTTCTCCATGATGAGGAAGGACATGATGCCAGCGATCGTCCACAAACCCACCCAGTTGTGGCCATGTTTCTCTTCTCCTGAGGAACCAAAGCAAAACAGCATATGTTAGAAATCATAACAAACAGTATAGATTTTTTAAATGTACATGAGACACCTGCAGAGCTAAATATAGAAATACCCAACCTTGAAAGACTCAAATCTTTTTTGTGCTCTTTTTCTTCATTGTTTACTTTCTATGCTAGAGTGCACATATAGACTTTATAGTCAATGCTGTTTGGACCCATGCAGCACAAGCCAAACATGGATTTGCAAAGGTTGGCATTTTATGAATGGAAGCAGTGGTATTAGCAAACATTAGCACAGCTCCCAGTCTTGATGGTGTCTGAGATTATTTACCTGGTCTGGGGAAAGATATACAACATGTGTTTGGTTAACAGAACATTGTAACAGACAAACACACACAAAACAACGCCCCCGTTTTCATGGACGCTATAACTAAGGGCTAAACAACACTATAATGTAGCACAATGTACAGATAAGGTGAGAAGCATGTCCGTACCTGGATCCCCCCTGTGCAGCCATGCCTCTGGCAGCAGGTGCAGGAACACGTCCCCCAGTAGTGCCCCCACCGCAAAACTCAGCATCAACTTCAACCTGCCTGCATGGGCTGCAAGGGTGAACAACAACAATTTTAATTCAAACAGTCTGGTTTGGAATCACCTACCTATATAATAGGGAAACAAATCTACCTAGGTCTAATATGAAGAAAGAGGGACTATCCACTATATCATGATTTAAGAGTAGTGATTTAATACAGGCAATAAAGGGAAAATGACCTTGCTTAGATAATTCATGCCAACACAAGTCAACAAATGACTGTGTCAGACATCTCTCACATGTACTTGAACTTGACCTATGACCTGGCAATTTGGGTGGGCTATGTACTTGATTGTACATATGCACAGTTAATTTCTGTTTTGTTATTATGACTTCTGAATGACTTAGGCATCAAAAAACTTTGTCATCTTTCAAAAAGAAATGACCATGAGAGGTAAACAAATCCCTAAGTTTTACATCTTCAAAGGATCTTTCAAAAGTAACAAAACAATCAACTTGTATGAAGATAGACTAAGGTCTAAGGTACAACACAAATGAAAGACCACATATTAGCCACTATAAATAATACAATTAGAAGAATATAGCAGTACATGTATAGGAAATGTACAAATGTTTTGGGAAAAGGTATAGCTCTGAATCAACAATTGTTGAAGTAGTGTCATAGGGAATGTTTAATGTTTGTGCTTTAATTCAAATAAACCAAAGGTCGAACCAAAACTGCACATACATGCATGTCCTTGCAGGGCCACACGTTTATGACATGTGCAGGTAACAGCAGGCTATGTTGACACAAGAAATGTTATCAATTTATGCAATGATGCTAAAATTAAAGTGACTTTGCTCTGGAGTTATGCAATCTGTGAGTGCTTAATCAATAAAATAAAACTGTTGTACGTGACTTTACATGTGTTAAATGGGGGTGGTTTGATAATAATATAGGATATTGAATTGATCAATGTGATACTGTAAATTCATGTACTTTTGCAGTTGTTTTATTTTGTGGTAGGAAGAAAAGGCTCTGTCAGGTTTTTAGTGTTTAAATTTAATTTTATATTAACTAATTCTGTAGTACAGTAGTCATCCAAGGGAGACATATCCAGGATGTCATGAATTTGTAGTAGAGAGGTCACCATGAAAACCACAAAAATCACACCACAGTGAATTCGAAGGTTTCAAGACATACAGCCATAGTAATGTTACCAGTCTAAACACTAGGATTTGTTCACTCTTCCCTTGAGGTGCCAGACCTGAGTAGATTGGCCATGCTGCTTCATGTGTTTACACCTGGCTTCCAACACAAACTGCCAGGGCTCACGTTTCCCACCAATCCTTTTTCATCAAAACTTTCCCATAATTTTCCAACAACAGATATCTCTAGGACCTACAAATAGTAGAATTGACCACCTTCCATACAGCCAAATGATGAAAGTGAACATGCCCCCTGACATGCCTGAATTGCAATGAAGCCTGCTTGTGAACTTGAGTCCTACCCACCTCAGAAATCCCAAACTGGCCCACAGCCAACCAATCACTGTAACTTACTAAGCCCTGCTGGAAACCTGGGTCTAGACACATATATGTACTCCGCAGTGACATCATTTTAAGCAGTTTGTCCTGACCTTATGTGAAAGATAAATCACAAGCATCTGGACAAGTTGGTTACAAGTCAGCTAAGATCTAGACATCCAGTGCTTTCCATAGTCAACACAGGTGTGGATTTCAAGACCTATTCAGTTTCAAGTTTACTGTTTACATCAACCTAGCTGAGGTGTGTAGATGTTAAATACAACAGCCTACTGTGGTAGGAGCACACCTGGTTTGTATAGGTATTCATGGCAACAAGACATAATTCTTTCATTTACACTACAGATGTTTTAATCTCAAGTCTGTAAGTCATTGGATACTAAAAGCACATTAGAGGACTTGTGAGACTATTGTTTGTTTCCAAGTCTACTTTTCATTGTGGAGGCGACAATACGTATACAGACCTGGCTGAAATCCAAATGTGTTTTGTTAAAGCCACACACCAGCCTGTGTGTGCACAACATATGGGAGAGTCGTGACCAATTATGCAATTACAATGTATGTAGTAATAATAGCCCAAGACCTAGTTACATACAAAAGTAGTTTGTAATATTTGCATTTGGTCCACATGAGCACGTACACATTCACACAATGGGAGGACAAACAAGTTATATTGACAATAATTAAGGCCATTGGTCATTTATCTGTCTATGTTGACATCATTCATCAGCTACTACCAGATTCTAGGAAACATTGGAACGGAAGAAAAAAAAGAACACCTGTTGCATTCTGCTACCAAATCCGAAATCTACAAACATTCAGACAATATCTAGGGAACTAGGAGACATGCCAGTTTTTCTGTAACATCAAGGACTTGCCTAAAGACTGCTCGTGGTGATGACAAAATACAAAATTTAATGTTACTGTAAATCTTAAATGTTTGTGGTGGTTTTATTACCTAGTGTTTTATGACCTATATACCACAAAATTAACACACTGTGTGTTAACTGTGTTTCAATTATGTTCAGGTTCAACTGTGAACACTGCAAGAAAACTCCTTTTCCCCCCTACTGCAAAATAAAACCACCGCATATCAAATGAATTGACAGTACTTCTCCAACATAGGTATGCTATACAACAGGAAGAACAGCTTGTGGTATGGGGGGATTACCCAGGTTGTCTGTTTAATGACACGTCATGCTCCAATTCTTCATCAACCAGGATTTGTGGAATAATGTGCGGTAAAAAAGTGACAAAAAGGTGTTGAGGGTCCAAGTTTGAGTACACATGTCTGATAATCTGATTTGAATTGACATTAGATAACATGGCTGAAGAGTTTAAGAAGTGGTGTTTTGGGGTAAAAATGGATTTTTGCCTCAAGCCATCCAAAGTGATGCACCTGCTAGACCCAGATTGAGCTGTCAGCCTGTGGTATTCTGTAACCAGATTTGCAACACCTCATTTCCTGGATGATGTAAAAATTACAGTACTTTATTCATAATTGATTAAATTATACACATGGTTTGTGTCTTTCTGACAAAGTCAGTCATTTCTGCTGCAATTTTTTTTCTATGGGGTATATCCTATGCAAAAGTTCCCAATTTTGTGCAATACATGTACTTGGTAATCTTCATATGAAAATAATGCTTTTTGTCTGTTGATTTTAACAAAATTTAAGAGGTTGAAGAAACAAAACCTCTGTTGGTCTTGTAGCTGAAGGGATACCTTTCCAAGCCACAATTATTTTGATTCCAAATTATTCACTGAAAGGCTGAATGAAACAGTCGCTAGATAAGTTATAAGCTTTGTTACAGGTTTGAATCATTTACCAGTAATCACCCATTATAATGCCTTAATTTTTTTCAATATGTCAAACTTATTCTGCCCAACAATCCCACATTGTACAGGCTACATCTGATTCTGAGTAACACACTGTACAGACCATGCTATCATCTTGGCCCTGCTAATTATGAAGCAATCATACAGTTGGACAACTGTCAATGGTTTTCTTTTCCCTGGCCATACACTGTCTGCAACATTCATTCAATCACATGGATAAGTGTACAGAAGAGCAATACAAACATGTATTTCATTCTTGTTGTGTTCCCAACAAGTTATTGTTATGATAAGCCTGGCTCTAAATAGCTGCAGGGCATGGTTTCCATTCTTGATGTTGTTTTTGAACCACAAGTTCCCGGGTTATCTAAGAGAAATCTATGAGACTACTACATGGCTTCGAAACTTTTGCAAAACTCAGTTGCTTCCATTAAGATAAGTATATGTCACATATAAATATTTGAAGGGCCGGGATAGTGTATAATAAGACAAACAACTGTTAAAATAGTGAGCTTTAATTCGGTCCCATTTCGGGGGAATACCTGGCCAACACGTACAATTTGATTATGACGTTTATACTTTGATACTTTCTTTCCTTGACAAAGGTTATGACAACATACTGGACCCACCTCCTTTTCTAAGCGCCGGACCAGCTTCCAGCGGGATGACAAGTAATGGGAAGACACCGCACATCCCTACTGCTACAGACCCCAGGAAGGAGTACAGCCAGACGTGCTCCGGCCTTCCCCCGTCTTCACTCTCCGACAAGTCTTGTCTGGTGGACTCGAGTTGAGCCCGCTGCGGTCTCTGTGGCTTGGCCCTGTGAATCTCGGCTTGGCAGCCAACAGCGGCGACTATCAGGAGTACAAACACCAGTCTGGATGAGAACGCTTTCATGATGATCGGTGTAAATATGCCGCGGACGCGAGACAAGCTCTCTCTGGAATCTGGACGTGGGCACTTAATCTTTGGATTCTTCTACCCTACGACTACGGCTACCTTCGGACCGGGTCGATGCGCTGGTGTGTCGCCGTCTTGACGCTCCTTCCTCGCGCCGTTGTCTTACCCTGAAGACGAACGGGGACAAAGTTCGTCAGCCGTCAGGTAAGGCCGCGCGACCCACTTCCTGATGGCTTCTCTGGAATTTTCCGAATCCGCTGCCAAAAATTACCCTGGCCCCCGCCTTCACTCCAATCGCTGCAGCTGTTTGCCTACACTGAGAGCGAACAGAAGTCACAGCACTGTCGTGAACGTGTGCCGGCAAAGACGGTGGCAAAACCCACACGAGACCACATCGTTGCGTCACTGAACTCTGATCTTGGTCAACAAGTTAGATCGTTTCCTTCTACAGTCTCAGTACTTCTGCCACCTCACTTGTTTTTCTGACGTGACCTTTGGCCCGACGATCTCGTGCCCAGGACATTGCACGCACTTAGAACAAACAGTTTTAAATCTCTGCCTGTTAATCTTTCAGATAGATAATGATTTTACAAGACATTGTATTCTACATGATGTAACGTGAGAAAAACTGATGAAAAAGTCAATAATTCGCCTAGATAGAGAGTCACCGTTGATAAACTCTCGCGAGACCATGGTGCACTCTCGTGCCCAGAACAGAGATGAAGATGCAAAGACATAGGGACCTGCTAGAGGCCGCTTTTGAATCACACATCCACATGTTGATTTGATTAGGCCATGTTGATTTGATTGTATGGATGACATCACACGCGCATGAATTTTCGTCGGTTTAAAAAAAAACATACTGTAAATCGTACAAAATGAGCGAATGTATGTCTCAATGACAGTCTCATGCAAAAAAAAAGTATTGGAAAACGATACTAATGTCGTAGAATTCCGAAACCAGGACAAGAAGAAAATGTCATGAAGAAAATGTGAAGAAATAAAAATGAAGAGTCTATTATTATTCGCCATACCATAATCTGTGTGTTTAGTTATTTGTTCAACCTTTATGACCACGTAGATTTCATAATAAAGGAAACTTTTTTTGCCAAACTTTTTTTTATGCGCACGCTCGCCGCAGTTTTGGGGTTCCCAAGGATGTCATCCATATAATCAAATCAACAACTATATGGGAACCCCAACACTGATGCGAGCGTGCGAATGAAAACAAAGTTTGACGAAAAAGTTTCTTTCATTATGACATTTGCGTGGTAATGAAGTTTGAACAATCACGGGAAAGTCTGCTTTTGCAACCGGAAAATACATACAGTAGAAGTGTTGCAGATGTCCAACAAAAACTCGTGACCTAACTGATTGACGTCAGGAATAATCTGAATAAATATGCCCCCCGTCCCGACCCATATGTCACTCAGCACGAGGTGTATTCAGGTAATAATTAATTCAGGTGATTAACCCCTAGGTCAGGTGATTAACCCCTAGGTAAGTAAACAGTTGACCCGATTACGGGGTGGTAAAATGTGTCTGTGTGTCCGTCGTGCCTTGGGTAACTTATCTTTTCCTGTCCACTTTCGTGGACCGAGGCAGCACCGTGCCCCATAATACAAGTTTAACGCTGTTATGAAGTTTAAAGATTTCATTGTAAAGTTTAGTTTTTAGTTTATCATTGTAAAATTTCGTGACTCATACGGTAAGGGGCCATAAAACAAGTTCGCACTGAACGTAATGCCACATACCATACTGCATATAGTGAGTATAGTCTTTTCGTTGTATTGACAATAGATCATACAATCTATTACACTATCTTCTGTACTTCTTTTGAGACGTTTACACAAAATGACTTTTTTTCTGGACATTTCTTTGTCATGTGAAAAAGTCATCGATATCAATCATTTGTACCTGTTTGACAGTATATACTTATCATTCCCGCATGGTGAAATATTGGCGTCCCTTTACTTCTCTTTGTTGTCTTTTCTTGTTTAACCGATAATTATGTGACAATCTAGATTCTTCCTCTGGTGATACAACAATCAGCCCTTTACATTGCATATCTGATTTGGAACGAGAAAAAGATATCCCGTTTGCACTGAATGAATAGTGAATCTCTGTTGATCTTACACTACCCCGTTCTCCCTTTTGCTTGTTGTCAATTTTTTTTTCTGCAATTTCACTTTTCCTATTTAGCTACCGTCCTGGTACAGATCTTGAATCTGGTACATCGTGAATTTGTGTCCAGTCTGCGAGGTCATTTGGTCCAGCAGAAGCGCTAGCCAGACCCCGATCTTTATTAGTCCTTGACTCCCTGTTATTGTAACAGAAAAAAAAGTTAACTGTCTGCTCAAGCTGCAGCAACTGATGTGGTTAAAAAAACAGGATTAATCCTTCGGCGGCACTAAAGTAAAGGAGATCTCCTCTAAGTGGTTGTGATTAGTCTTATCTTATTCAAAGAATTATTACGAGTACTATGCGACAATCAAGGTTTCTGGCATAGATTCATGAATCCAATGCTTTATAAGCATATATAGTGCATGTTTATTAAGCATATATAATGTGAATGTTTTTCTACTGGTATTTGTTCGGTCAGAACTATCAACATTCTTGAGTATGTAAAATTTATACAACGATAAAAGACAATTGGATGTTTGGAAGGGTGAACCAAATGTACCCTTTTGTCTTTTATCTACTAGAGAAAAATCAAAGAATATGCCTCACCTATTCTTTGATTTTACTGTTTGCATTTCTTTCTATTTCAGGTCATTTGTAGCATTGTATTTGTCTCTGCTGGACAGAATATGTCATGCACGACAAGATCAAGTTCCAACATCTTTTCACACGATTGAAGTACGGGCATGATAATATATGTGTCCACGAGTGGTATGTTCAGTGCTATATTCACTGAGACAATAGAAAGATTGTTGATGGATTTAGCGTATTAGGAATGGAGAGCGTTGGGTTAATCCCCCTGCCAAAGGGGATCACACGAATTCATCCATACAGACGGAAAGAAGAAATGGAAAAAGTTCGTCAGCAAGAGGGTTTACATTTATGAGGCTGCGTGCGTGTGTGGCAGTGGTTCAAGATTGTATTGAGGGAGGAATACTACAAAGAACATTAACTGCAATATATATAGAGAGAGAGAGTTCAAGCAATAAAAAGTAAAGAGTAGTCGGCAACTTGTTGTTTTCTCTTGTTCATGATTCTTCGGCAGTGACAAATGTGGGCCAGGTGTGTACTTTTGTGCAACGTCTGACAAGGGAGGATGAGAAATGGAAGGAGACTCTTTCATCTGTACGGTAATTACGTTACAATGGAACCGGCAAACTTTGATGTGAAGAGTCTCTCCACAGGAATCATCCTTAATCCCTCCTCCTGGCAGAGATGTGTTAAACAATGGCAGGGTACCTTTATGGACCTATTTATCAAGGCAGGAGTTAACTGTGTCCGATCAGCTGACGGTTCAACCTTACAAAAAGTCGTAAAAAGGATTAACGTCTCACTTCTAGGTACTAAACGCAACAAAGGAGTAAAATTGAATGTGCACGCGACACGTTTGGTCCCACCAGATAGTCTTTGCCAGACCAGGGTTGCAGAATATGTCGGCTAACTCCTCTGGTATATTTATTATTCTGTATACTTAGTTTTTGGCCAATTTCTGACTATTGAAGTCTAGTAGACACTAAATCTATGATCCAGACACTCGATTCGCTAGTTGAACTTTCCCGCCCCGGGAGAAGTTGAATCCGCAGTTCAAAACGCATGGTCATGTGACTAATCAGGTGAAATTAAGGCCAGTCTTTTATATTTATGTAGTTGGGTGGAATCCTTCGCGTGGGTCTGGGAGGAATGCTTGCGATGTGTACATCACACGGGTCAACCGTATAACAACGCTGACAGTTGACATATCTTCTTTCGTGCCAACGAAAACACTCCAAATGGCGGGATTGAGGAACAAACAGGAAACTGATAGCAACTAAAACAAATTAAAGTCTGTTCATGAAATTGTGTAGCCTGGGTGTCATCCTCTTGTATACTTGGGCTCCCATACTCGGTCCCGAACGATTTTTGCAAGTATAGGAGCCACAACTAGGATGACACCCAGACTAGAAACAAAGTACCTATCAGGATTTTATTAGTAGCGGAACATCTAGAAATATATCTGTATCGATATGTAACAATTCTTAGACATAACAGGCCAGCTAGCAGACTGGAAGTTACAATTACTAGTATTTCTGGAAGCATACAATCATACGAATATGATCCCTGTGATTTCTGGGTGCCATGATGCCATTCAATTAAGTTTAATGAAGCATGCACAAGCTTGGGGCCTCTCTTTCCCACCTTCCTGTATACGGCATCACTAACTATAATGGGAACTTTAGGTTGATTGGTTATAAGTGTCTCTTTTTGTTGTTAAAAATGTTTAGCACGTAAAAGTTGTAAAACCACGAGTCATCGGCGGTCGACAACCTGTATGAAAGCTGATACCTCGAACTCCGAATCTGCCATGCTTGGTCGGTTCGGAGATGCCCTAGGGCCCTGCCGCGCCTCTGTGAGGAGGCTACCCGCTCCCTGTTTGACGCGTGTTATCTACTGAAGCAGAGCTTTATCTACGTGCCCCCTGTGACAATTTGGACATCAGATAACGACTTGCGGGAGGTGGAGACGGACGGGTTTGTGACGCGGGACGACCGCGCACACCTGTTCCCGCCTCCCCGGCGCGGGCGGACCGCCTGGACCACCGCGGGTCTACATGTACAAGAACGTACGGTCCTCTTCAACTCCACATCCTTGGAGTGGGGGCTTCATCTCTACTTTATCGCCTCTTGTTTTCTTTAGTTTTGAGTTGGTACTGCGAGAAAGAGTTCTCGGAAGATAGAGGGCGCCCCGCGCCGCTTGACGTACAGGTGTTCTAACAGGTGGTCGGAGGAAACTGCACACTGGAACGTCCCACGGCTATCTCCACTTTCATCTCTTGGTAAGCTATTTAAATCTTCAGATAATTCATTTCTTAGTTTTCCTTCTTCAGAGAGTAAGAGGTATAAGTTATTTTATGACCTGCACAGCATTCTGTGGTATTTTTGTTCACTGCCTCGCCGCTGCAAGCCTGAAGAAAAACGCCTCGTACTTGTGTATCTACGAAATGTTGAGAACAGCTCTCCATTCGGCAAAGGTATACCGAGCAGGAGAAGTTACAATTCAGTAAGTCGGTGACATATAAGTTCAGACGACACACGACTGACAAGCGTGAAGTGTCTGGGAAAGTGTAACGTTGCACCTCTACGTGACGTTTGCGTGTGGCACCACAAGAGAGTACTACTAGTGATTTAGAAAGTAACCCAAGCGCCTAAACCATTCTCCAGCATAGCCGTGAACTTTAATTTCTGACAGGGAAGATGGCAAATGTGTTGTCCTCTCCTTGTTTTTGTCTGAAAGTTAAGAAATTGCTACAGCTATCTCCTAGAATACCATCGATCCGCTATCTGCTGTTTGTCCCGACAATTGTAATGTCTCAAAATAAGACATGTCAATCTTCTTATAGTTTCCTTACATGCATGCCTCTGTCCAGGTCACTTGTCCTGTCATCCAAACGGACATTCAGTAGGCATGGCAGCACTTTTCACAATGATCAATCACCGTCGCCTTTAATGAAAAAAATGAAATGGTCCCAAATTCTATACTTCCTCCCATGAGACAAATGTCACACGTAACTTAGTCTAGTGGACTACATGATCTTTACCACACATGACGTTTATCAGCTCGACCTTGCTTGATATCTTCCGTGTCTGTGATCGTCTGTCTTCTTGACTTCACATGCCCGATCATGGCTCTGTAGGAATTCCATATTGAAACCGTCAAATTTTTCCAATTATCTGATAACATCTGTCTGTACTGATGTATCTGTCAGTGGTATAAATGACAAGACGACCACCTGAACAACGTGCGTAGGTGGGTGGGTGGACTTGCTCTGGAAAAATTGCGAACAAAAAAGAGATACACGTGTCTAGGTTTTGCGGGTTCTTTCAAAACGATCGCGGATATTTGAATATCCTAAACACAACGTGGGAGCCAGAGAAATTCACTCATACGTTTTATGATGAGATGTGTTTACTTCGTGCGTCGTCATGACGACGGCCTTAAACATGTCATTTTGCGTCGTGAGATCAAAGAGCATGGGAATGTCTTCATCGTAACAGCTGTAGAACTACATGGGAAAAATAAGCGAAAAGATATTATCAGTAAATTTCCCACATCCTACCTCACGATGTAAACAGCGATAGCGATTTCTTCCCAACACAAAGCGGGGGGTGCGAGGCTACTAACTAACCGTGGCTGGGAGGCGGGTATTTGTACTCTCCAAGCAGAGGTTTGGATTTTGGGTTATTTTTATCAGGGTCTCCTTTTGCACTGGAATTTTTCTTTCACCAAACCCAACGGTGAAAAAAATTCCAGTGCAAATAAGAAACTCTCATTAAAAAGTCTAAAAACACGCCAAAAATAACCCAAAAACCCAAACCTCTGCTTGGAGATCTAGAGTTAGGTATTTGAGCAAAGTTGGCTGTGGATGTGAAGGTTTTGTATAATACTTTGTCTAACAGCTGGTTAATGGTGTGTATGTGTCCACTGCAGGTTTGTCAGAGGGACAGTAGTGAATATTCCAGGATGTACTAGTACACTCCACCCCAGCCCCTGAGGACAACGTTTCGGGATCCCACGCACAGGAAATGGTAAGCCTCCGCTGCAAGTCATTGCATGACTTTCATGCATGCCAGACAGGCATCGACAGAACAAACCACAGACAAGCTAGGCAGCCTTTACCGTAACAAAACAGATAAATTTTGCTGGACATCTGCACGACTTCTGAAGAATGCCCAGTGTTTCCGATCGTCGCACTACGTACATATGATCGGGCACTAACAAGTGTATGTTCTGATGATCGGATATAAGGCGTCGAGATCGTTTTGTTTTGATGAAACTGCTACTTTCTTCACTCAGACAGTGATGATTGCACGTGCGTATACTCACCTACACTCATTCAAGACCTAACTGTCATACACGGCCGCGGGTGGCGGAGTGGATATACGGCCTGGTCATGACAGTTCGACACGGTTTAATAAACTATGTGATTGGAAATAAATCACATAAGAAGGCCGAAAATACATGCAAAGAAGTTACAACAGAAGATAATGCATCGTGACGTCTTCATGCTGAGCGTTTTACTTGATGACGTACTCTGACAAAATATTTACAACATTTGTCTCCGTTACTATAGTTATGTAGCCTACGGCCCAGCAGCAAGATGTGCCGAACAATCAATCCATTTGGCGGTCTCCAAGGCGATGTTCCGAACATTTGCTACAAAAATGATATACTACAATGTGCGTTACGTTAATGGCAGAGGGCAAACACCTGTTACGTTCCCACCACTCGCGATAAGATCTCATGGAAACGTGCATAACGTGGAAGATGTGTGCAACTAGATATGATGGATAGGGAGTTTTAGAAACTTAAATGCCAGTGCCTGTACATCCTTTTAACTTTGTCACAAAAAAAGCTACCACAATAAACCGTTTGTGCTTATCATGTACTGGTTTCACTTTTTGTCTAATTCCCCGTAGATACAGTAACAAGTAGGCCACACGGATCAGGTATCCAGTTTGGCCTGCGGATATCCGGCTTAATCCGCTGACCACCCGTCAATCGATCTAAATTCTGTAATTTCGCCATGATAACATAATTACCCGCGGCGTCAACTTAGAAAAAAGTGTCTGAACAGAACGCACAAGAAGTCAGTTTTCAAACCTCAGGGAAGTATTGGGAATTGAGTTTTTGTGAACTTATTGACACAATCAGAGATGGTCTGGCGTAGTTTCAACGGGCCAATGAGGAACCCTGCATGCTAAGAGTTTGTTGTGACACCCCCTGAGTGGATAAACCCCAAGTATTAAACTGTGTGCAGGTAGACTTACGTCCTTCCAGACTTCCAACTTAACCTTAATGTCAATCTGCGGTAACCCTTCCCGGACACAAGCAACCATAGACACAAACACACCAATCCACCATCCAGGCAAACTCAAATTTCTTTTGTTTCCTTTCCTCTTCTAGATCCGCCTCCAACCTTAACGATCGACGTGAAGATGGAAAAAAAAGTCCCGGTGTACTGACTGTGGCGACGGTGAAGAATTATATCTATCAGCTACATAGTATTTCAACAGTGTACATGGCTGTAGATACTGCATCTACATTGTACGTGGACTATGATATAGTGTACTTTGACGCTGGTCTTCTGCTTCAGTATATATGTGCACAGAACATAAAGATTTGATACTGATGGCTAATTAGCAGTCAGCACACTCCTACCTGGTGTGAACAAGGTACCATACACTCTACAATCTGAACGCTACTATCCGTCGTTTTAAGTTAGAACGGACTTTCATGGTAGGAGGAAAACAGTGAATTGCAACACCCATATTTGTGTAATTAAATGGCTGGGAACTAAACACGCTCCTGGCTGCCTGACTAAAGCCAGCACGGTTTAGATCAGTCAAAACCATTTTGGTCTAGAAAAAAGGTTACTAGCCTGTAAGATTAGCATTTGTTGTTGTGTACAGTAATGTGTGCTGTAGCATACCGAGCAGAGGCAATTGACAGGAATTGATGGCCAGGAAGATATAATCTTAGATGAATAATCGCCAACTTCTACTTCAATACCTTTCACACCTCGCCGTGCTCCTGCACAGACACAAGAATGCCGTGGTACGTGTCCGACAACACGGTCTCAATGTCAGAAAATCTCCCCCATTTCCAGGGCATTTGTCTGGGGATTATCGGATAAACGCTGTCCACACTTGAATAGCGCCCTTCACCTTATACGGACCATACAGAGACGTTTGTACACACAGAGCTGTAGCTTCGATACTTAAACGTATTTTTGTGCATGATAACCAGTACTACTGTAGCAACAAAGAGACACTAGCGGTGATAGACTCATCATATTTATCCGTGACTACTCGGCACAGGATATTAGTCAGCAATTCTACAAGCCTACAGGTGTTTTTCATGGAAGGTCATTTGTGTTGGTAGCAGACATGGTGACATAGTGAGATGCTAAACTTCAACTCAAAGGGTATATAAGGAACACTGTCGCCTTCATCAGAATAACTAATGACAAATCGCATCCGAACGTTAAGGCAACAGTGTCAGTGGTCGTTGAAAATGTGATCATTGCCTACCCTTTGTAGTGGAATTAAGTTTATCATCGTACTATACAGCTTTTTATTGGAAAAATGTCCTCACAAGTTTACTCAAGGTTTAAGTTTTAATCCGTCACCTGCAGCCGGCAGACGCCTGTTGTTTTGCTAAGCTCGAGTCTGTCTGCAGATCAGGATTGGTTTACAACGGTTATGGACTCGCTATGTCAAGTATCCATTGATACCCGTGGGGGTCAAGGAGGCTCTCGGTTGAGCACACCTCTCAGACAGTCGTTTTAACACATGACAGCATACATCAGAATGAGTTAGTGCACCAGGAGACATCGTCAGGTACCTAGGTGAAGGGTGTTAATTGTACGTGCAAAAATGTTTGCAAATCCTTTAAGATGTCAAACGTCTAGTGTTAGTTAAATGCGACTAATGTTGAACGCTGAAATACGCTGCCTAACCAGTGTATAAAAACGAGTCGCTTATCAATTACAACATGTAAAAATGTAACTTCAAGATATTACATATACATGGAACTGTATATATATATATATATACGTAGGTATGTATAGTTAAACAATGGCGCGGCCACTTTTTGTGTTATCATATGTATTCTTAGGATAGACAATTAAAGTCTAGAAATAAGATAGATTGTTTGAGCCCTTGTCAAACTCCGTCCAAAACGTTGTATAGTTGTATAAGTCATTATATTAAGTCATTATATTAGGTCATTATATTAGTTATATCTAGTTTGATGCCGTACGAATTATGCTTGTATCTACATTGTACTTGTTTTTATTACTAAGTAGATAGTGTGACAACTGAAAATGATGTGTACTGTATCTTTGTGATACAGAACCGAATTTAGATGACCGTGAAGTAATACTAGTAGTAGTTAGATGCGGCATCTAGCGATCATAGTGATTATTGCACGCATATGAACTTTTCCCGCTCAAGGGAATAATCTGGCAATAAAACTGACTATTATAGTATATCCACGTGTGTAAATGCCTCAATAATGTCCATACATCGCGTGAATTTTTTGATCATGTACTTGTATTTCGTAGAATGAGTTATTCACTGTATTACGTCCTACCTTCCCTCCCCCACCTTCGACCTTAGAATGAAAGCAATATTCCACACATACTTTCACAGGACGCATAATAGCCCGGGACAAAGAACGACACTTGAAACCTGTAATCGAATAAACACCCAATGTAAACATGTTACACAGGCCGTCTGTTTATGGCCGGACTACCAGCGTTGTACTGGCTACTGAGGGAGAATGCACACTTCGTACCAAGGACATTCCAATGTCCTTGCTCCGTACTACAGAAATTCTGGAACGGACAGTCTTTCCTTTCGGAACATGAAGTGAAAATTATAACATTACAAGCCACTCCAGACTTCAACGTCTTTTGTGGCGTTTTTAGGTCCCCAGCGACGAGCACAGACCACGTAGACTGGCACATTTCCCACACGAATATGGATGTAAGGATTGTCGTTAAAAGACCTTGGTTTACTGACAGGCTATTTATACCTGACGTGATAATGTGTTTCTTTCCCTTTACTCAACAGATCAAACATTGTATTAGCTCAATACAAAAGCCGTAATCCTTTGAGAACCTTACAACCAGCTCCTCTACGTGTCCCGAATGGCTTATCATCCCACCACTTCATGTTGATATCCATCGCCAAATGTCATTAAGCTTTCTTTACTGTGTTACGGCGGCACTTTTATGAAAGCTGTCCCGTGAGCACGAACCTTCTATAAAAGCTGAACTGTGAGCACGAATGAAAGATAGATCCGTCAGGTTACGTCAGATCCAGCTCAAGCTTTTTTAACCCAATCGTGGTGACGGCTTGGGTCATTTGTCACCATATAAATCAGCGCTTAGCACAGCGAACCTCAGCCAATAGTTTTGTGGGCCACATTGTTTAAGTAATAACCGGGCAGCTAACCTGGGCCCGCCGCGCCGAGAGTCGCCATAGTTACAAGAGCTCCTTTGTCCAGCTATAAAGCAAGGCTGGTTAGAAACCGTGTTCTCGGGTTGTCGTCCGGTTGATTTGCTGTGTAAAGCACGGCTTGAGTGACGGGTGTGTGTTTCAGGGTAGTTTATGGTGCCGGTGGAGTGGGCGGCCGCCAACGGAAAACCATCCTTACCGCTGCTACCTGGATACGACGTGTTGTTTCTAACCACGACGCAGTCCACAGAGCGCTATCTGCCGCGGAGCAATGGAAGGATCGGAGAGAGGCATTTAGCGGGAGAAAACGTGTTTCTGTAGAACAGCTGTGGATATCACATGAACAGGTGGTTGTTACGGCATCAAACGGAGACGCAAAGGTCAGCCCTGTACACTAGACCTTCACGTTAGCCGGTGAGTGTGCATGTGAAATGGACGACTGACGTTGGCGCAGGGGATAAATGCGGATCATAAGGAAACTGGTCTGGTATATGGAATGATATCGGGATCTCACTACAACAGCACACCTGCACTATCAGCCTTGTCGGATTAAGGACTTACACGCACGTACGTCAGAGAGGCAGCGTCTATTCACGTGTTGTGAGGCGTAGTTCAATAAGACCGGTGGTTACAAACTTTAAACGACGAGGACGAATTGGTCCCTGAGTACCCAAATCGGCAACGCAGCTAGCTAAAGGACTTGACGTCAAGGTCCATGGGGGTAAGATCATTTACTAGTGTCAGACCTTGAACTACATTTAGGCTGCCGCTCGTGCAGCAAGAGTACTGTAGGAAGTCTTACACCCTGAGTGACTTCCAGGCGAGCGTATTCACGACAAGGATATCGTCTCCCAGCGACGGGAGGGAAACTTTGCCTGGCTGACTGTAACGGACTCGGGATTTTGAGGTTTAAACCAACTTAGGCGTAAATTGGATCACCTGAGCGAGTTTTATTACATAGCTTATCGTGTCCACAAAGCGGTACCAAGAGTGGAGTACAGGGCACAAAGGACCACACAACGGGTACTTGTCATCATTTGTGCTGTCAAACAATTACGAGATTTTTCCCTATCTTGGTGACACGGGAATGCTTTCTTCCGTTGCTATGACGACAGCACTAACTACATCTCGGTAACGTTTATTAAATAGTTTCCGATACAAAAGTCGACACTTCTGAACACGGCAGACATTTATCCCAGGAGGAGCGAGGAACATACTTCTTGAAAGTTAATAAGAGAACTGCACCAGTCCTTCATGGTGTTGCACGCCGGCGCTGACGCAGGTCTGGCCGTGCAGAAACGTCCGAACGTCCGTTCGTCTGTCAGGGACTCGGTGGTCGACCTCATCGCCCGCGGGGTCTGCAATCGCACCCACCACAGCGTCAAACACGGCCGTAGCCGCTCCGAGGACAGGCCACGGGACAGGCTGCCGTCCTTCCGTCCCACCATGAAGGGTTTAGAACAAAGCCTGACCACCATGTCTCTACCCCGGCGTGCTCCCTCTACACTTCACCAGCTCTCCCCCTCAACTCTCCTCCTGGGCAGCTCCACCCTCCCCATGCCGGCCATGGCCAACCTGTGGACTCGGGAAGAGAGCAGTCAGAAACTGCCCATCATTCATGAGAGACTAAGAACTCCTTCTAGGAACCAAAGGTCTCGTTCCATACCTATGCTGCCCCCGCCCACTAAGGAACAGAGCACTCCAAGGTAACACTGACTCCGTTATGTTCCGTTATGTACGCTGAGATACAAATTGACGCATAAATCTAGTTTGCATTACTTTATATGTGGAATCCGAATGTGTCCTTTCGGTGAAGGTTTTCTGAAGTTCATGCTAAAACGACACATTGCTTTGGTAGAAGATGTTGTTGTGTCACTTGATTCACGTGATATTTTAAACTTGCACATAACAGAGGCATATGATATGCTCTAATTTTATCCCTGACAGAGGATTGGGGTAATATTTCAGCTTCACTTAGGAAGCATTGGTCTCTAGGTTGCTCTCCAGAGAAAGAACTCTAATAATTAATCTCCACCTGATGAAATGTTCTAATGCAATGGAACTACATTACATATCGATTGATTTACAGACGGTCCTATAGTGAGGACCACGGGAGGATGATTCCCATCAAGCCCAGCACGGCAGAAATCATGTTTCCGGAGAAGATGTCGGACGCTCTGACGCCGGATTCCGGAAGAAAATCTACCATCTTGAAGCCGGGAGGTCAGGCCCAGAGACCAGTGACGACAAACGTGGACAAGTCTGCGGAGAAGAGGGTGCACTTCCAGATCACTCTACCCAGAGAAAAAGAGGTGAATGTTCTTAGCTATAGTTAGGCATTTCATTGTACAGAAATTCCATCATGGTATCAGCTAGCATTTTGATATCAATTCCTGTCTGACAATAGGCTGTAAAACTTATTTTGACTGTTACGAAAGACCGTGACAATGTATCTGTCCGAAATATCCAGATTCCTATTAGTTTCTATGTTTATGTTTTACACCGGTGAACGTTAAAGTACCATATAACGAAATTACGATTTCAGCATCAGATTGGGCTGCCACTGCCTTTCGTGGCCAACAGCTGAATAGTTATCTCACATTATCATTATTATTCACATTTATCTCCAGGTGACATTCAGAGTGCCGACGCGAAAAGGCAGCGGTTCCTCGCGGGCCGTGAGCGAAGTCAGTCCCGAGAACAACTCCACAGTCACGCCGGTCTTCAAGGTCATGGTTACCACGAAGAACAACGTCGAAGCAAAGCCGCCCACAGCGGACAACAACGAAAAGGCTAAAATCGTAGCTTCGCCAGCCGAGGCCCTGTGCCGTACTTTCATAGACACTCACAAACTCGGTGCTCCGTCTACACCTAAGCTAAGGACCTCTTCTCTAACCGTGGATCATTTCAGTGCCATAGACTCCTACGCGGGGCATGTCAACTACTGCGACCACAAGAAGACAGACCAAATTGTGAAATGGCTTGAGGACGTTAACGAGCAACAGAACATAGACGCCAAAGTCAGAAGAAGTTTGTCATCCACTTCATCCGAGAAGATCAGTGTATGATGGTTGATCCTAGATTATGAAGGGATCTCTCTACCTCTTGAATGTGTGCACAGCTTAGAGTAAAACTGTTCATCACAAGGTCGCTGTGACAGACCAAAAAGGGTTGTTAACTTAACTTAAGGCCGTACAGACGACAAAGATGTTAAGAATCTGAACAGACAATATTTTCAAACACATCAAATCCCTAGTACTGGGCATGGTCTGTCCCAAATGTTGTGTATCGGGGGGTGTCACAAATGTTCTCATTTGAGTCCATGCTACTTTTTTCATTCAGTTGAAAGGGACAAAAACAACCGTTGTGAGACAATAATTTACAACCAGTGGTTAGGCGTAGAACAAAACATTAAGCGAGTTGACAATGCCAACCTTAATTGACGGAGGAAGTCATTGAAAGGTTTGATAGATAAAGCTCGATTACAAATGAGTATGTCCTGTTGTACCCATTACGACACTACTGCTACAGGACTCTGCTTAACAATATTTGTTTGAGATAAGCGGTGTTATTAGGTTAATCCCTCATTGATAATACCTGCCATTGGTCCAAATTAATGCGACACATTTGTTTTCGCCACAAGCTCTTGTACAGCTGCTGATCAGGATTGGGATATCTTCGTTGCATTTGTGCTTAAATGTCTACTTATTTTAGAGCTGTGTCAATACTCCACATTGATTCAACATTAAGCTTTATGTTGAAAGACAGTTTTGTTATGTTGGATCATGGTTTCATTTCTCAGATAACGTTTTATGATTACGTTATTTATGATTTGTTTGGATTCATTTTCATTTTGTACATTTCGTTTTTGTATGAATTCTGTCTCGCGGAACTTCAGAACTTTATGCTGTTATGGGTCATATCGGTCTAGCTAGTACGGTCATTCGTTTCAAAGTTCGCTTTTAAACGTCGCTATCAAAGAGACAAATTGGAAAATGATCGTGTCGGCATGGAAGCAAATTGCGGTTGTCAACAGTCGTGTCACCTCTGGTGTTACCTTAATTATGCTGCTTTTAAAAACAACTGTTCGAAGTTTCACAACAATTGCAATCAACCGTGCTTAGTGTGCAAATAAACAATATTTCACTGGCAATTAAATGGGTGCAGTGTTTCGTAAATAATACTTCTTACCAATCAAAACAAAAATATTCTATTTCTAGACGGGTATGTTGTTGAAGTCAGATCTGGACGTAGATACGCCGCCATGTCAGCTGGGACCTTATGAAAATCTCCGAAGACACATTGAACATGGCGTTTGTGTAGAGTGTGTTCTCGTAACGTTCTGTGTAATACTACTTTTAGATGCATGTTTCCATGGATGGGAAAACAGGTGCTTTTATCCAGTTGTATAGTATGTTCTGGCTGAATGAATCAGCAAGAGTTGTTCATTGAGTTCAGTTTGAATAGAGCACTGCAAGGGTTGGATATACAAAGTAACAATGCGGGCAGGAGCGGGGTTTAGGTAAGGTTTGGTTTCCCGAAGGCCGGGTGGTATTATGTTCTGTTTGCCCTGGTGAAAGGGTCGCGGTGTCACGTTTAAGGTTCTTTCTCTCTCCGTTTTCAAGGTACATGCCGGAACGTATTCAAACCACTTCTAAAGACCGCGAGAAAGCTCAGTGACTCGCGTTTCAAAAACGGTAAATCATGGCACTTCTATTCTGATTGGCAGTCATTGAAGAGTAGTTGCCCCAGAACGGTCAATGCCCGTTGCGTAGAAACCAAGTTTTCTCGGTCGTCTGACGTTGCACCTGCAGGCGAACGCTGATGACCTTGACAATTAAGATTTTAGGCACCATCGGGATTATTTTCTTCTTGTGAAGACAGCAAAGAAATACAGAACTGTTAATACTGTACAAGAAAGTCTCGATTCCTAGTTTATCTCATGCAAGATAATCATCAATCTTGAACAATGCCTTAAACAAACTTGACATTTCCTGTTGCTTTAGTCAAATAAGGTCAACCGTTGCGGAGACAAACTTGTGGTTTGGGCTGCAAATATTTGCACAAATACTGCCTTCTCGTAATTATTTTAATACATCTGTAGGATCAGTTAACGTGTAATTCCGAGAATGATTTGGGCAGAAATCGTACCATTAAAAATACATACTAGTCTCAGCCACATTCGCCTGCGCTCTGACAAAGAGTAAGCGAGGAGGCAAATATAAAAGAAACTTTTATTCCTGACACAACTGTTGCACTTTGGTCTTAATTAAGCTCATTGGGATAGTCGTAGCGGGAGGTGTCTACGTGCGGCCGAGCAGTATCGTGTTTCTTCTTCAAGGAGGTGTTTCTCTAAGGTTTAACCTGAGGTTACGTGTCTGTAAATTTGCAGAGTAAGACAATAAGCATGGCAGTCACGTGACGAGGTTAGCGCACGACTCAACACACACTTTGATCGAATGGCTTGCTGTTCGAGCTTATCTCGCCAGACGACGCTTCTACTCTTACATAGTCTTCTCAAGGTTTGGCATGGTTCAACACTTTTGTGGCTTCCTCTAACATCAGTACTTTGGTGCGCCACATTCTGTTCTATCCTCCTTAACGACCCGGGATCCTAAGAATAGAAACCGCGAAGAGTGATGTTGTAAACAGACTTAAAGTTGAACGTCAATAACCTATCAGTAACGTTACATGAAAGCGGGCGGAAGAACATGAGCCCTGCTGTTGTCCTGTGCGCATGACCCACATCCAGGTATTGTGGAGTCTTTTGTTCGCTAAAACACTGAACTTGAAACAGAATAGCGTGTTTTGATCACACGTTATACATGCATACGGGACATTTAAAACTGAAGTGACTGTACATGTAAATGTTGTTATGTTATGTTACCTATAAGCTGGGCCGGGGTATGTTTTGAAGGAAAACATCGAGAAAATTGTTTTGTACAGGTGGGTGGGTTTAAGGAGGGGGGGTACGCGCGTGTGCATGCGTGTGCATGTGCTTCTTCTTTTCTTCACAAAGAAAGAAAATTGGAAAAGGATTGTTTTCAGACACATTTCTTTACGTACCTCATATGTCTATGCTGCAATTCGAGATCGGCTAGCAGCAACTACTTTTCTTGTAAGTCGTAGTAACTTTGCTATCATCGGAAGTGCTAAAACATGCACGACTTCATTTAGAGACACGTGTTTTGACTGGTGCTCCAGCTTCTTCAAGGACGAGGCAGCCACATAACTAGATTAGAGATCCAACGCCGAGACGTACGACTTAGCGGTTAAAGAGATATAATCTTTCCCCACTTCAAGAGGTCTCCACCTGAAGATACAGTATCTTATTCTTTTGTCTGCGGGGTGACAGTGGTTCATTCTTCTGAAATACCAGCCCCGTTACTCAATACTTCTGACCTGCTCGCTATCACGCGCTGGACACGTGAAAAGTTAGTTGGGGACAGGGTATACCAAACATTACATAAGTACAGATTTAAACAACTTAAATAAGATACAATTTGATAAAAGTAAAGGGCATTGCTAGCAGGTATTCATTTATCTAACCTCCTTGGTTGTAGGGAAGGTGTGTTTTGGCCATTTACTTGCTTAGCAGACAAGGGACTGGTAACTAGGGGTAAGAACACCATGGTAAGAACTAGTCACCCGTACAGAGGAGACGTAATGCCGCGTAACGCAGACTATTGACTCCCAGAACCGTGACAAAGGCGCTGTAATCACTGTTTGGTAAACTGGTAGGGAGAGAAGATTATAAAGGAGTGTGTGGGAACGTGAGTCAAATTATCGGCCACTGCCGAAAGGTTTTGTCGTCGCTTGCAGATAAGACAGCTCCTGTGCCACAAGGAAAATAGTGTCAGCAAGTCATCTCTATCTAGGTTGAATAAACAGGAGAAACGAACCAGAATAGGGCGAATGCTTATGTAAACTACAGTCACTACAATCTGTACAAAGGCATTAATTTTGTACTTTCTTTTTCAAATACCAGCTTCATTTTTTTACCTTTAGATGTGAAAACCAGAATTACCAGGAGGTATCAAATTCTTCAATATTACATTCGTACCCCAATCAATATCTGCTTCTGTTTTGTTAACATTTGTGTATAGATTTGCACTTTGTTACATCAGAGAACGTGAGACAGGTGCACCATATTCTGCCATTAGGTTGTGATGGATTTTATTGACACTCTGACAGCTATGCCCGCCTTTATAAACACTTAACATGTGACATAAGCAAGATGAGCCTCCGAGAAAGAGAGAACTTGCGCCGGCAGGAACCTCTCACTAAGAATAGCCGTCCTTAAATCCGTCTTCTTTAGTTGGGAGATTCTATAGATAGAGCGAAAGCGCACATAATCCAGCCGAAACATATGATAAAACCCCAGTTAATATGTGAAAGCGTGGAGACGATTTTAGGTAATTCTGGGATAAACCAGCTAATTCCAAACTCAACGGCTGTCTATCCCATGAAATGGTCTTTAAGACCGTTTGAATATGCCATCCGAGCAAAGAGACGGAAATCCCTGCACTTAGGTCTTTTTTAAGTAAACCTTTGATCACACCTTTTGTGTACGTGAGATGGTCCGTACCGATGTCAACCCAAACAAGTCAAATGAAATATACGAAGGTAACTTTAACACCCGTTTCCAAGGTTTCCAACTAGGCAACAAATAACCAGGGATTTTACATCTTGTGTTAGAAGATAGAGATTCGCCTGAGGAGAAAACTTTACGTGACCGCCTACATGTAGTTGTCACGGTAACGACCCCTGCTGTCACAATGGGAGTTGTCAATGGCGCGTCAAACGACACCTGCCACACGAGACCACAGCGCGAGCCCGACAGACGACAGCGAGGACAGCGTTCTGTAAACAACTCCGTCAGGAACTTCCGAGTTTTCCTCAGATATTCCTCAGAGCAACGCACAAATTCGGCTAAAGGAGAAATATGAGAGAATTGGGTGACCTCTAGGAAGTCAACAAGGGTTGCAACCATGAAACTTCGACGGAGTCTGTCTGGCACGGAGGGAGGAGTACTATTGCAAGGTGGGTGAGCGACACCATGTTCGATATGCTTGTAGGTAAACACAAACGTCCGCCCTTGGTACGAACAAAAGACGAGCGATAGCTCTTTTCTAAACAAGTCTAAGGTGTTCATAAACCCTGAAGTCAGGTTTAGTCTGTTGCTAGAGGTCTTCTTCAGCGGTTTCACCAGCGGAAAGACGACATGAACGGTGTACACAAGGAAATTCCGCTGACACCTGTCACGGCCAAACAAAGGCTCTCGTGTGCCCGGGTCAAGGTGTGAAAACATATCGACAAAGTTTGTCTAAGCAATCGATTATCCTGAATAGGAGAAAGTTGCCACTACAGTCGGCTCAATGTCAAGTGCCACATACCCGCTGTCTTCTTGCATGGTATCTTTGTTATCGAAGGAAAGCTAAGATAAAGCGTACATAAAATTGTCTGCGAGTCTCCAAGGTAAATTATTGATTAAGCTTCGCTCCCTAGAGAACAGTAAAGAAACCAATTTGTCAGTTATCGCTGATAGAAGATGCTCATTTCATCAGGCATACAATCGTTCCATATTCTAAATCATAACAAACCGTGTCTTCCTTGTGAAGTGTTGTTACAACAGGGAACCCATTTCTTCCCATATCTTCCAAACAAGTCTTCGTGAAGCCAACAGTATCGGTATAAAAAGGTACGGTTGAATTATTGATAGTGTGTCGACAGCAACATTTATGTGTTATAGTTTGCTTGTCTTACTTCCGTGGTTGCCAACACAAGACAGATCACCCTTTTACTTGAAGTTGTGTTTAGAGTTATTATTTTCATGAATCACTACGAGTACAAAGTAAACCTACTCGCCCACACATAAAACCAATCACTCTGTCGTACTTAATATGCCTTGACTAATTTACTCTGGAGCACTTGATTCACATGATTGTGAGATATGTATGGAAGGTATACTTGTATACGTGACGTGACAGGTATACGAGGGATTCATATGGGCCAAGTTTTGTTCACAGTACATGTATATTGAGTCGGCTACTAATAGTGCCCCAGGCGTTAGTCACTATGGTAACGGGCTTCTGAAACATACCGCCTATGTTTCTACTGCGCATGTACAAAATACCAAACTTGTTTTTTGTCATCTTTAACTTTTGAAAGATGACAGGGTTTTGTGTTAAAACCTTAAGGATAAACAGCACGCCTGGTCAGTTTTCTTTATACGAAGCTTTTTGTCTGTTGGTGGTAACGTTTTTTTCCGTAAACACTGCTCGGGGAATGTCTGTATACGCAAGCCTTCTAAGGAAGACTGCTGTGAACACCAAACCTCACCTCATAGCTTTTTTTCTCACCTGGATCCCAGGAGCCGTTTTTGCATAGACCATAAACAAAATTAAAAGAAACGTATACCCCCTTCTGAAACCTGTTCTTCCTAACGTGACCGATTGGAGGCCATAATTGTTCTCTAATTAAGCAAGCGTGTTACTGTCATGCCGTGGGAACGAAGGACGTGTATCCAGTGTATAATTTGCACTGATGCACCGCTCCAATTGTTACGCATATCTTTAGTTTGTCAACTTATCGTTTGTTTTCAAGTTTTGACGAAATTCTACATCAATTTGACATTTAAACCCCGTTTACCTCTGTTTGCACATCCAAAGGTACAAAGAGAGATCTAAAAAACTTACCGTTTTATTGTCTTTCAATCATTAAAATAATTGTCTGGTTAGGAAGTAAAATCGATTGTCATAAACCGATTTTATTATGTCATAAACAGATTTCATGACAAGAATTGCCGAGGCGACAGTGACTACTGGCGGGAGCAGGTATACCTTGTATCGGGTGATAAAAGACACAGAGAACGCATCGGCTACTCTTAGTGTTCCACTTAACTTAAAAGCAGCCGGGTGCACTTGTTGTTCTTGTAACGTTATACTTCCTTCATCAAAGACACAGTTTTCAATACTGTATATCGATGCCTTTATTCTTGATTTGTTTACAATAAGACTGACCATGTCCTATATAGACGAGCAGACTGAGTCAGCAAAAAGAAACGATGATTTTTTAAAACCATTTTCTTTTCTGATGTTTGTTTTTCAAAGGTAGCATTTTAGGTGATAACTTACATGTAGTAGGTGTGATATGTCATGATTTACGGATTTTAGACACCGAAAAAGTTGTATCGTTTTTTTTTCTGAAAAGATTGTCTCTACAATTTGACTGTACTTCCGTTGCTTTATAACGATTATAATTTTCCCTTAGTAGTTGCGAATCTTTTTTGCAACATCCATTGATTTTTTGCCTTAACAGTACAAAGATTGGTTATCAATTTCACCAGCACGATTGTTTCAACAAATTGTTATCTATATTAGTGAAAAAAGTCTTATCAGGATGTATCCAGGATGTATGACATCCCCACTTAGAAGTCTGTAACGAACTAACGTCGTTTAGAAACATTCCTTTGAGTTAAGGCCATGTTGATTTGATTATATGGATAACATCCTCTGGGAACCCCAAAACTGATGCGCGCGTGCGAATAAAAAAAAGTTTGGCCCAAAAAAAAAAGTTGCCTTCATTATAAAATCTATGTGGTTTTGAAGGTTGAACAAATGACACAGAGTATGGTTTGGCGAGTAATCCGGTCTTTAAATTCATTTCTTTACATTTCGTCTTTTTCGTTTGATTTTGGCATTCTGCGACGTTGGTATCGCTTTCCAATGTTTTTATTTTCAACCTACGGTATATATTTGCTCATTTTGCAACTGTTTTGTACAATTTATGGTATAGTTGAAAACTTTTTTTTTGGAAACGGCCGAAAATTCATGCGCGCGCGGATGTCATCCATATAATCAAATCAACATGGCCTAAACAAGAGAAAAATACTTTATTCGTAGCGATGGGAGAATGACAACGATGAGACGGAATTCGACCGGTTTCGACTTTATTCAGTCTTTCTCAAGAATGACAGAGATCGGACCACTCCTCCTTTTATACTTTTTACTTTGCTTCTCTAGTGCAGGCCGGGCGCTCTGCTCGAGTTTAAGACATTGACCAATCAGCATTAAGCATCCAGGGCAATCCATCAGGGCAATCCAGCCTAAACCAGGGTAAAATGAGTTTTACCCTGGTTTAGGCTGGATTGCCCTGATCAAGAGAAAAATACTTTGTAACACTCACTTTTCATTGCCACTAGAAGCTGCAACCACTGAGTGACAAAATATTTGATAGATCTCTCAACGAAATTCACAAAGAAGGATTTTTTTACGTTTTGTGTGTTTTGTTGTTTTTTAAATGTTACTGTTGCATCGTTCAGCATACACATTTAATGTTCATCATAAAATAACGGGTCACACAAATCCAATTTCAACTGGTCGCTCAACGGTCAACTGGTGGAAGGAGGCGTTACTAGTGCTGCAGGTCGTTTGCGGACGATTCTTTTGTGCCCATCCCTTACGTGATAGATGAGAAGGTCGCAGCCCCTGTTGTCTATGGAGTTGTATGAACCATCCTGTTTATGTTGTAATATCCTACCCAGGCCTGAAGCCACTGCAAGACCTATATTTAGCCCATTACGTCTTCTACCGTTCTTTTCTTGAAGTTGATTAAAGATCTTTGACTGTTGACATCATTGAAAGACTTTGACAAACTTAAGTTGTGGGCACCCGTAATCTGTGTGTGTGTGTTTCTTAGTATCTGTACAGCTCTTGAGAGATACCTGGAGATACTAGTGCGCCAACCTACTTTCAGGCGGAGCGGTTTATCTTGTAAGCGTACCGGAGTTCTCCGGTTGCCCTGTCTTACATCTGTGTCGGTGATGCGGAGAATCAGAGAATAGGAGGGTGGGTGGCTTACATAAGGTCCCCATCTCCCCCACCGAGAGAGATTCCCACCGTTGAACGGTTCAGTAGTACGTCAGAAGAGCACGGAATAATCCCGAAGCTCAGTCAGCAAGTGTGACAGAGGATCGGAAAGAGAGACCGAATGCCGAGCGAGGACGGATTAGACTGTGAGCTTTCAGACTCAGGTTGGTAGATATCGTGAGATGTTGTTCATCAGTAATGGTTGACAAACGTTCTGGTGTGTTGGTTTGCGAGAGATTGCTTTTAGACTAGACGAGGTCTTTAGGAAAGTTTTAAGATGTCATACATGGCAACAAACTTTACCATGATTCTATAGCACACGTTAACTATCAACTTGGTGTCATAGTGACGGCTAAGGGTACCTGTGTTGTTCATGTCATGAGTCAAGATCTCCTAAGTGTCATGTGTGAGACATCGCTTTCCTGAATTCATCAGAGGATTGGTCATACATGCGCAGCAAAACTCAACTTGCAAGTTTCTGGGTTACTCCTGTCTGCGTTTACATAATGATGCACTCTCTGTGGATTAAATTAGATGAGATGTTGAAAAACGTTGACTAAGTATATCGCGATCATATGCAACCACTTGCCGTTATGTCTTGGTTAGCTCATACATGATGAAGAAGCTGTAGCCTAGCTAGTATATTCGATGCAACTTCGGTCGCCGACGACAGAGGCTAGCCTGGAAGGATCACAGTCTGTCGTGTGACAATTTAGGCGAATGTTTTGCTGGTTCAGAATACTTTATGAGCAGTTCTTATGGTCACCGTCCACCCCTTGACTCTTTCCTGACTCGTCCGTGGGTCAGTGCTGTTGTACATGATACGCGACCGACTAAACGACAACAGTCCCGCTAAATCACTAGTAGTTCAGAGGTTCAGTACTTAGTAGCTGAAAATGTCATCCTCCTTTGAAAGCCATATCAAGTCTGCACTTACTTCCTGTAAAATCGGCACCCATTACCGGCTCATGTTTCCGAGTAACGTTCAACTGAGTTTAGTGTAAACTGTATGTATATCAGGAGAACAGCTTTATAACAGTTTACAAAACCCACAAGCAAGCTCAAAAATGATCTGACCTAAAAACCCTTTACATGTTGTTTACGATTTCCCTATAATCGCAAATATCATGGAGGACGACATATGTTTCTCTGTATTCTGACGTCAAACCGACCACCAATGACATTTGGCGCACTTACGTTGCTATGGTAGCAGACGACAGGGGATCAAATAAATTGCTGCCCCAGACCTCGCTATGATCACATCAGTTGTACGTGTGCGGATGTGGGGGTGTGGTTTGTGCCTGACCGACTCTCCACAGCGGTAGATGTACACAGGTAAATTGTAAACCATCATTTTTATCTAAACTGCTGCAGAGATATGCATCTTCTAGTAATGCATCAGGTTTTCGCGTCAGGCGTCTGAAGCCTAACGTTACACCCATATATTCCCCAGTTTAGGTGTTCCAGGGCAGGTATTAAACATTGTATTTATTCTTTATCATCGTTTAGTGTCGGTGCTCGCATTCATAGCATTTCTTTTGTCTGCTCAACTATTCTACTAAAAGCATGATGCTTCGACTGCTAAGACTAAAGAATTTGAGCTGTATTTCTTATATGCAATGTCCAGTTGCAGCACTTGGTTGTACCAAAACTGTTATGGTTTTACCCTGGCAATCTCGTTGCAATATACAGCATAAACGACGCGATCTTTCCATGGCTGTGGAATAACAAGTCACCAACCTTTTTGACACCTTGGAGTTTAACATGTACATGGTTCTTGAGATGGATATTCTAGCATTATTGCTATCTATCCGTTATTTACTCATACACTGGACAGGACAATGCATATGCCAATATTGACTCAGCGCATGACGCGAGCATCCAATCGATATGAACCGAAGAAGATAAGACGGTACGCCGGTGAACCTAAGATGTTGGGAACAAAGCACTAAGATTTCACACATTGACAAGTCAATAGTATTCCGTCCAAGCTCTCTTAACCCCTTTCAGGTCAGATTTGTGACAAACTCCGTCTGCACGAAGCTCATTAATCAGCACTTAGCAGTAAAACACGCCTGACCTTTGTTCGGGACAGGTATTTGATCTTAGTTGTTGAACCTTGTGCCGGGAGGAGCTCTCAGTCACGGTGGGTGCTTTGTTTACACGGAAACGACATATGCATAAAATAACGCGGTGAGAAGCTTCTGTTCAGTAGCAGAGCTGACTGGTGGCGAGTGCTTTGGTAATCTTACTTCTCTCAGGTATGGACACATCTCTATCCTATGTACAAGCTCGAAGTAGTGCTACTGAATTCTGAGAAACAAATTTGCCACATTGGTTTTCGACACAGTCAATATTTTGAGCGGTAAACAACAACATGGCGAAGCGGCACAGGCATGTTAGCTGGTGTCTTGGGGGCATGTAATAAGTTTCGTAGTCACGAAAATGTGTCATCTTATACACCATAGTAAAACAGAATTCTGTATCTCTATATAATGGCGGCATAGCCAGTACAAAATGTGTAACACACCGGCTTCGCAGGCACGCGGCGCGGTAGCATCTGGCTACGACTTGCTACGGCAAGGAGGTGGTTAACCTAGCCTCTGTACATTTAACTGACTTGTCTGAAGAATATGTTGTTGCTATTTCCGTTTTTAATACCATAGTCAGAGACAATATATTCTTTCCAGGACTTAAGTGAACATAATATTGTACCGTACCATTTCTGTTGATCTCCGAGCCTTTTGGAGGCCAACCAAGACTGACCACGGCCATTGTTTGTCAAAAATGTTCCGTAGAATCCTTTTCTTTATCAAAGCTTCGACTGACTGTCCCCTTATTTCACGGATATTATGTCACAAGTTGTTCTCAATTGTTGTTTCCGGGAGTTATGTAATGTAATGTCATAAAACACAAGGGGACGCCCCCTCATTTCTCGGGGAACGTATTTCCTCATAGGTCTGTTTGTTACTGCCACTGCACTGTGGTCTTATTCTCAGCTCCCATCATCAGGGGGATTTTTATGGAGGAAGCGGAAGAATGTTGCTGTTCATTTCCTGATGAAAACTTTTGAAACGTTATTTGGGTGGAGAGAACTACTATTGAGTACTACCATGTATACATTATATAAAGTTGGCACTAATTCAAATTTGGGACTAATTTGCATAATGATCCACAATGCAGCGGAATCTCCTTGTGATAAATGACAGGGTTTTCATTTTCATGCCATATCTAAGTTAGAAAAAAGAAGGCAGACGATCAATAAGAACTACATTTTACTCCCGCACATAAATCGAGCTCTTGATGTGGTTTACGGGTGGTAGGCCATAGTGACATAGTCTAACATTTTAGTCCTGCTGTTCTTGTCTGCTTTCGCACTTGTTGCAACAGCTAACATTGAAAGCTCGCCGAAAAAAACTATGAATAATTCTCCATGTGTAAAAATAATTTCTGTCACCAGGCGGGCTTTACAGCAATAGAATATTGATTGCCGGTAACTGCCGGGAGTTCAGGCAGGAAAATCGGAAACGTCTGAATCGATTTTGTGTAGAGGTTATGGGACGAAACCATACGGTTGATAGATAGCATCTAAGACATCTAGTGTCAGCAAAAGCACAATGACCACTCGGGAAATGTTCTGACTTATGTTAGTAAGTTATGTAAACTTGAGGGTCAATGCCCGCACGGGTAGACTTTGGTATTGGGGTACGTTTCACGCTGTTAGCACGTTTTTGACACGTGCAGACGGCAACCTGTGAGCCTTGAATGACCCAAATACGTAACAAAGCATCCTTAATGAAGATGACAAGGTTCCCCCTACCGACGATAGAGTTACAAAGTATAATGAAGAACGTAATCACGTTCAACGT
The DNA here is from genome assembly GCF_001625305.1 of Branchiostoma belcheri. Lineage (NCBI taxonomy): Eukaryota > Metazoa > Chordata > Leptocardii > Amphioxiformes > Branchiostomatidae > Branchiostoma > Branchiostoma belcheri. The sequence continues at coordinate 297,603 of NW_017802636.1, read as the reverse complement.
GCGGTACAAAAGGCCAGCTGTGAGCTGAGCTTGTCCAGACAAAATTTGATAAAATTTCAGATTTCTTAAGCTAGTGGTATTGTTCGGATGCCTTTGCAATGTGTTTATGTCAAAACCTTCGAAAACAATGTGTCTGATCATGATAATCAGGAGCCGCCGAGTTTTCCGCGAAGAACTTCGCATTCGTCTTAGGCTGTCGTACGGATGTCCTATAGTCTTTAAAAAATGAGGCTGTCGCAGGACCAACCTCACACGAGGATAAGAAACAGCCTTTTCCGTCAAAACAGAGCTGAGTTTGTATGTGCACAGCTATCCCAAGAGCTCCTCCCTCAAGTCATGATTGTACGGTGATCGTACGGCGATCGTAAGAATGTGACCGGACCATAAGTAGACACATGTATGGCAAAATGTACTTGTCTGCGTAAGATCTTACAGGTGGTATTCTGGAGTAACTTCCGAATTTAGATGGCGCTTCATGGGTGTTCCCCTACACGTTAACAAGACCCCAGCTTGTTGGGTCAAGTTGGTGCTTGGGTGTCCTAGAAACCGTTTGGTATCCTAATGTTGTTTTGGCCAGCTTTAGACTGCGCAGAATGGTTTTCATCTCTTGTGTCCGGAGACGTACACTGCGAGTACAATGACCATGTTTGTCATCTCCTCCATCAAATTCTGTACATCGGATATCATAATACATGTATTTTCAAAATGTAGGAGAAATGTGTGCTGTGGTGTTGTGTACTGAGAATCGTGTGACTTATTACTTATTAAGTCCATAGGCCTGATTACGACCGATAACAGGGGTTCACGCAGAAGGTTACGGTGTGTACCGGTAGGTGCAGTTGCATGGCTGGTAGGCAGACGGCGCTTTTGGCAACGTCAACGTGCTTTACTGTGCCATTAGGCATTTAACACCATTGCCTTTTCATGCAATTCGCGCAAGTGGGTTTTTGTGAGAAGCTTTTAAGTTGTTGATTTCAACAAATCAACGATATGACGTTAAAACTACTGCGGGCGTGTGTAACTCTTCATACATCTGTACCATAATCACGAAAGTGTCAATCTCCTGAACCACTTGAAACAGTTATGTCGTGTGGTATGTATTAATACTACAATACCGCCCACTCAATAATGTGTATGATGACCAGTTAACCATCAAATAGCATCACACAACAATATTGTAAAATGTCTGAAATCTAATCTTGTTTCTTCTCTTCTATATTCCAGACCTCCGCATAGGTTCAAGAGGAAAAGCTGACCTACCGAAATCGAAAACTCCCGTCCGTCACTGTACATACAAACCGCCCAAGTGGGGCTTCCGAGCGGAGTCCCCTGCAGCTGCGTCCCAGTCCCGCCAGGTGGTGTCCCAGCCTGAGGAAGACAAACTTTTCATGATGGCGTACGGCACGCAGGTGAAGATGCACATCTTTCACGGGGAGGGAGGTCGCAGTACCAGCAGCTCCATCCTGAGGTCCATCAACCAAACCCCGCGGCTGGGCGGGAAGAAGGTCCGCTTCGCTGAAATCACCAACTCCCTGGATAGAGTCCAAACCAGAATCGGCCGTCCCACCACCAGGGGAAATAACTTCTTCCGCGCCGACGAAGTCTGGGGGCTGGAGGAGAACAACAATAACGACTTCGCTAAGCAGGAAGGCGGACTTCTTCCTAACATTGAGAACTCGTCCGACTCGAAGGACAATTTGGACGTCGGGCTGCAGAACTCCAGAAATCTGTTCGGGATGCTGAAGAACGGGGAGTACGAGGAGAGCACGCCGAGCTCGCGGAACCACGGCGTGTGGCACAACGTCCCGCCTCCAACTCCGCAGAGCACGAGGATGACCTACGATCTGAAGCTGGCCCGTGCGCAGAAGGACCCGAGGGCGAGGGAAGGCCTGCCCGAGGTGTGCTGATCTCGCAGACACACCGGCCTCACCTGGTGACGAAGGACAGGTCCTACGTCATGGACAGGTGCGAACACCTTCATTCATTCATTCATTCATTCATTCATTCATTCATTCATTCATTCATTCATTCATTCATTCATTCATTCATTCATTCATTCATTCATTCATTCATTCATTCATTCATTCATTCATTCATTCATTCATTCATTCATCTATTTACTAGTATTCATTCATTTATCGTACGACATCACATAATTTAGGGGACCGTCCTCCCCCAAAGCCTCTTTCTTCGATTAGAAAACTACCGAATTCGGTCGTATACGATAGATCATCATCATTTGCTTATCCTTTACCTTTTTAATCAAAATCATAATGCTTCAATTCTACAATGACAAGAAGAAGAATGGTGAGATAATTCCTTTGTTTACTAATATCTCTGTTAGTCACATTCACACAAAACCTACCACTACTAATCTGAGTTTGCAGAGGATAGAAAGTAATGAAATGGCCCCTAACCTAACAACAACCCTTTGGTATTTTATTTCCGTACAGGTGGGCTGAGAAACAAGGCCTGGCGCCAGCAGTGCAGAAAGCGCCCGTGGTGTACGGCAAGGGTCGTCAGGTCCGTATAGGAGCGCCCTCTATGGAACACGAGATGGTACTGCAGGAGCTGGACGGTGGTGGCACTCACGACCACTTAGACAGCGGGGTGGACGTCGGCACCTCTCGGGAGGGGAACGGAGTGACAGGCGACGCCGCCCCGGCGAGGGACGATCCCGATCAGCCCGCGACCAAGAACTTGTACTCCGTGTTCGGGGATCACGATGTGGAAAAGACGGACATGATTTGCCGCTGGTTGGAACGGTGTACGTACCTGGACGGCGAGGAAAAAGAGGAGGAAGAGCCGGGAGTCACGACGGACATTATCGTCCTCCCGTCCATCCTGCAGGACAGGACTTCGTAGTGTTGATCCCGCTAAACAAAAGACTAAAGAGCAGAAGAAAGAGTTTGCAATTGGTGAAAGAAAAGGACGCGAAAGGACAAGTGGGGAAATGGATCCTTACGAAAACCTGACCATCTATTTTGCTATATATAGTATAAGGTACTTTATTGTTGACAATTTGTTGCTGTAAACCGCACTGAGTGTGCTTCGATCCCTCCATCGTCTACCCGTTCATCCTCCATCAGCAACACGTACAACTATTCACTGCGCCTCTGGGGCGTCGCCAAAAATAAATCAGTCTTGAGGATCGCCGTTTTTCCCACCGTGCGTTTCTCATATCAAGGAAACAATGCAGATTCTTCACGCGTCTCTGACATATTCTATTGACACCATCTATCAACCCTCCAACTTCTATCCATCAGTTAGAGTAATGATTTTCCGACTTCAAACTTGTTGAACTACTGAAGCACGGAGAATTACACCAGATTTTTCTAGTAATACAACTAATAATGTGGATTTGTTGGTAATTTGTTGTTGGTAGGAATGTCAGTATATACATTGTGTGACAGTGTCCGTGTTACCAAGTTTGAGCACTGCACTGATCATGAATTCAAGTGATGATTAAAAGTGCCCGAAGACCAAAAAAATGCAGGCTATTTTGATTTTCATATTTCATTCTAGTATTTCCTGTAGCTGTTGCTATTAATATCAATATACATTTGTAGGATATATCAGAACATTGTAAAAAGAAAATATTGAAGTGCATACACAATATCTTTGTACACGGAGAGACAGAGAAGTAGACAAAATTCCGTTATGTTTCAGCCCAACAGGGCAGTGCACACATTCACAGATCGGACAAGACGACGGTGCTTAAAAATCTTTGGCTTGGCATAATTCAGTAAGCAGAAAAGAAATAATTCGACAAAAGCACCAGGTTCCCAAATCATTGTGCTGCGACAGAAGGCATGTGGATATGGAAACCATCACGCTTCGGTAAAGTCGTGTGGGATACCTGACGTGTTTTCTGGATAATAAGGCCAACGTAAACAAGCATAAATGGATAAATGGGATTTTCTGGCAGAAACGTGAAAGAGCCCTTTGTTCTGACGAACTCTGGGATAAGGCCCGGAGAATAATGATAGATTCAGCTGGGGTATGTTCACTATTGATATTGGTGATCTGGAACGAGGATTGGTAGGGTAACAGTTACGGGGACCCTAGATCTAACGTTACCTACTGTAAGATCATGTACCCTGTGAAACTTGTTCGACATGTCTGCCTATTAGATAAATCGATCCTTACTGTCTATGACAATTAGCAGTTCAACCAATACTAGCAACAGCGTGGCAATTTAATTCGGCCATGAGGGATAGCTGCATGACCGTCAAATGTATCAAATATTACTATTCCTAGGTTTTTAATTCGCACAAAGTTTCTACGACGTTTTCTTTTGAGGGAAGTGGGCGGGGCCAAGGGGACAGTATATTTCTCCTCATAGTGTTAAAAAGACGATTCGTAGTTGTGAAGAAAAATGTAAGTACAAGAACCGCAGATTGATTTCCTCGTGCCCAGCAGGGCACACATGCTTCCCATCACTGACGTCAGCCGGGCTGGAATGTGACTACAACAGCTTCCCGCGCCCGGCCGGGGACAAACCGTTCTTCAAGGTTCGTACTACAGCAACTATTTTGTATCATAGATGTAAGGAGCCTGTAGATTGCACCGTTATTCCACATGTTTGAAAGCTACATGATACCTGAAGAGAAAACTCAAAAGAAACAGATAAAGAGAGGTAACGTTAATAGACCAGGTTTAGATTTGTTTTATTTTTAACAACTTAGACATGTTAGGGTCATGTTACGCTAATTAGACGGTTAAGTGAAGTTTTCGCCACAAATATTGCCAGGAGTTTGTATGTGATTTATGGAAGTACATGACCAAACATCATTAAATCTCCATTGTGGACAATAAACGTCACTATCGCCCACCCTGGTTTATTGTGCGTTATGCGTCAGGATCAACTCCCTGGGCTCTTTTATAGCAGCAACAAATAAACTCGTCGTTACGCAGTGTTGACTGTAACAACGGATGATTCACTTCTGTACGCAAGAGGTAGTTTGTATATGGTTCACTTCTGTATGCAAGAGGTAGTTTGTATATAGATGGTATATAGTGTTCAGGAAGCAGACAAAGTCGCTGCAGCCACTTTATCAAAGTAAATCGACGATAAAGGTGGGTTTGTCACAAAGCTCGGCCGGATTTTGGCCCCGTCCAAGCTTATTATTCACCAGAGTTTGCAGTGTTAATTATCGTGCCAGAATCACCCGGACAAACCCAGAGTACACACCACCATAATTCTGCTACTATAAACTCTCCGTGGACTTTAGTCCCGTAGCGCTGGGTGGAGGCAGGAACAAGTCTATCCCTCCTTAGAGGTAACACAAACACGTGCTTTTGTGGCCCTACTATTAATTCTAACGTTATATACAATACCTTTACAGCGTAAAGGTAACGTACAATACCTTTACAGCAGGACAAACGTATTGCTTTAACGTTAAAGACGTAAAATTATCGCAATAGAAGTTTACTGAAACATACGATTGTTTGGAAATCGTCACATATCGACGATTGGTTGAGTACATAGATCGTGGCCGACACAAAACTTGAGGCTTGGACATAATATTATATTAAAACCACCAATACATAACAAGTAATGAAGCTTGAAGAATTACTACTTTGTTGTTGTTGTCAAGCTTAAAGGATTATCGTTCTGAATCTCAAAGGTATCAACCGGGTATCAACCTTGCGTTAAAATATGTTTTCTGTGAGACTGCGGACAGCAACCTACGATGTGATTTGAACATGCCCAATATGTACTTGCCTTCATAGGTCAACTCGCGGAGGGAGGGCGAACATATTTTCTTGAAGAACGGCCAGACCGTGGCCCATTCTTGATGTTTCCTGAGACTAAAAGATACGTGATCTTTCATTGCCACACTTTTCTTCATGACCAGGAGTTCTGAGGACGGCTTTGTGTGTGCGGCGAAGTTAGGCAAGTGGTCATACAGTCAGCCCAATCAATTAGTGTGCGTAGATTGCTACACCGCGGTTGTCAGACTTGGGGTAACCTGACACGTTTTCTGCGAGCAGTTCGTCTGAGAGAAAAACAGCATGGCGTGGACTATGGCGTTGTGTTGAGAAGGATGTTAAAGTAAAGTTTGGGCTAGGATTGCTGCAGTGGTCTGCTGTTCATGAGATGGAGACAAGATGTGACTGACTGTACTCAGGTGAGCTACACATATACTTCATTTTTGTTGAACACGTTATATAGTGCATGTCTGATCGGGACGTTAGATGGTTGGAAGGCCATGATTGAAACTAACTAGCGATCAGCCATAACTGTTATAGTCGCAAGAGGACTACCACAAAACAGAACAAATTGATCTTTGAACAAGCTGATAAACAAAATATTAGGTTACTCTTGTCATATGATGAAGTTTCATGTATATTTACTCTGTATTGTTATATTGTACCAAGAGAAATTCTGGGAGCACTCTGCAAACTGTGTAAACTTTGCCAACCAAAATATAAAACTGTCGTGACTTTGTTGGCATCAACTAGCTGTAGAGTTGATGCTTCACAGCAAATACCCAAAACCTGCATGGATGGGAGTTTGTAATTTGGCTAGTAGAACGTGTGATGTAGTGTCCCTGTCACAGTGACCTCTATGCAGCAATATCCTGCAAACTCCAACAGTTTTTCCTGGTTGAGGCCATATTATGACATCTGACGCCCCCACAAACGAATCACTGCCAAAAGCCTGTTTGCTCCATGTGTTGGGTGTTTGCGGAGTAAATCAAATTGAGCAGCCAGACCTCGTTCTTCGTGTTGTCTTAATTGGATAAACGTCGCTGGTGATGTTTTTAGGGTTCGTGTAAAAGGGACCGCCATTGTCCAGAAAGTACAATGCGAGTGAAAGTGAGTGTGGAGACTGGAGGGTCGCTTTCACCGCTCTTGAAAACCTATGGTGTTCACATTTCGGGTATGACGTAGTTCTGGCGGCCCAAATGTTTATCACATGAATGATCCCAGAACTAAAGGTCAGCGTTTCCGAGAGGATTTGGCTCAGGGGACCGTCCGTTAATTTCCTAGTGTGAGAGGGACTGGATCGTCTAGGTTTTGTTTTCGTGTCTCTGGTTTGGTTATTGAAGTGCGTAACGTTAACTGTTGAATGTTACTCAGTTATCGCAGATCCTTGCAAATAGAGGCAAAACTAACGACTGTAACATAAAGCTGTTTATACTGGTTGTCGTATTTTTTGGCCAAGAATGAGGAATTCAGGGAAGCTAACATCCGTGGCTATATGACTTGGTCATCAAAGGATCGGGACGTTAATTTGCTGTCTTTATTCATCAAGTTCATGGTCTTTTAGCACTGCTATTTTCTAAGAACACGAGGCAGCTGGTTCTGAGACGTGTAACCTCAGACAAGGGAGTCTGCGGACTGGAAACGTTGAAGAGTCAGGTGCTTTTTAATAGGAAAAGGAGGTGGAAATGAAAAAGAAATGTTGAACGGAATTTGTAACACAAACATGCCCAAAATGCCACTGTCTTAGACATAGCCGGTCGATATGACATACGCCAAAAAAGAACTTATACTATAGTAAAACTCAGAGACCTGTTGAAGGCTGATTGTGCACTCGGTATTCTCACCTCTTTTAAAGCCCAACTTCTCCTCAGACCAGATGCTGGATATGTAATACAGTAATAGTACTACAGGAATACTTATTCACCCCCTCACAGGAATACTTATTCACCCCCTCTTGTAGCCTTGGCCTTAAGAAGGTAAATTACATATATCTTAATTTAGCCCTCGAAACCTGTAACGTTTAGGACTAACGTTGTCGCAAGAATTGTAATATTTATTGGGCGCCCCCTCCCCCGTTGGCTGTTTATTATGATAGTCATACCTAGTCGCCGCCGTATATCAGAATCATTGCCGAAATGTTTGGAGCTAGAGCAAGATGAACATTCCAGAAGTCACATTCGTGTTTTAATGACTACTACTCCAAGTATAGATTGGAAAGTTGTTACTAGGCGCGCATAACGGTTAACAGCAGGTAACGACCCAGTTTTGTTAGCACCATTCGGAGGTTTCCGAGCGTGTAAGGACCCCTCGTGGAAGGACTGTTGTTCGGCTTTGCTCGGAACGTTTCGGGTCGCGGGGGTCACCTGTACGTAAGTTACGACAGCTTGTTAGTGTGAGATATGATAAAAGTGTACAGTGATATCATTTTCAAACTGCAAAACTGATTTTAGTCCATATTTGTTTTATCATTACAGGTACTAGTATGCAGAGTGAAACGGTCATTGCGACGATACGAAATATATATGCTCATTCAAATGCAAATATCTATTTGATCCATTTTAATGTTAGCTTACTCTCTGACTCAGATGGTTTATGATATACAATTGTCGACTAGAAACGAGTATTCGAGTAGTTAGTTTGCGTTTCTTTGAGTTCTATCGGTATTCCCACCCAGGACGTCTACTGGTTTAGCCCTAATTATTTTCGTCATGCGTCATACCAGAAAGGATTGTAGCTTGGACCTTGTTAGCTCGAATCCTTAGTGTTAGGTTTGAAAACATTTCCACGCGCCCTGCGCTCAACAACTTCGGTCCCATCCACGGTCCCATCCACCGCCCACATCACAATACGAACCAGGGTCTGTACAGACCTCTAATGTTACCTTCACTATCTTCGTCCTTTTGTATTTTAGGCACGTTCAAGCGACCTTGAAATCATTTCTTTGCAGATGGATTAAGCCCGCGGTAGTGGGAGATTGTAGGTGTTGTACAGGGGGAGGGACAGTGAGGTGTCGGGATGATTCCGTTGTTTACACCAGAGATAAACAGCACATACTTGGTGCGATCATGAAGTGGACCGACTGCTTTACTGTGGTTTTTGTGAGACAGTAGTCGTGTGTTGTCACTCATGTGCTGTGGTTTCTGCTAGTTATCTACAGGAAGAAGCACTTTGAAGGTGTCTTACCTTTCTCGGAGTTTTCTTTGATTTCAACAACCCGCGCTCATTCGATGCTCATGAGAAATGTACAACGAAATGATCAACGTACTTTTCGATAGTAGCTAAGTAAGTACTAGTACCTCGTATGGATGAACCGGGAGCAAATACCAATGTCATCCATATACTTGTATTTTCATACAAGACATTGGTTACCACTCTCAAAAGAAATAGATTACCTGATAGCGCTTTTTCTAACAGTAAGTGGTTTTGTTTTTGTTTCTACAGGACTACTTCAGCGGAAAGAACCACGCGGAGGATCTCTGTACGCTTTATTGCACACACAGATTCCTCACTGAAGCGTCACTACATGGATTACCATCAACATATTCTGGGGATGATTCTGTCGTAACCTTTGGATGGCAGACACACCATAAGACCGTCTTAGCTGTTTTTATGTTTTTGGAAGCGTTCCTTGTCCTGTCAAGTTCAGCTGTTTATGTTCTCTTTCACGTCAAGGCTGGGTGTCGTCACAAATACCTCACCTGTCCGATTGCTGACTGTTTTGACAACGTTGTGTGCGCGGGATCCCGATGTTTTGGCGAACCTAACACAGCCAGCATGGCCGTGCAGTCTCAGACCGCGCCAGGCCCCAGTTTGTTTGGTCGACTGTTTGGGAAGGGGATAAGCGCTACCCAAGCGGAAAGTTTGTCTGGGAGAGAGTCCGGACAGGAGCACCCCGCCCAGAGGGGACCCAAACTGTCCTTCCTCAGACGATGTAGATCAGAAACGGAACAGACGCTCTCACCAAAGATAGACTCGATACATAGTCGGAAAGATTCGTCGAAAAATAAGAAAAGTCTGTCGTGGCCTGCTTTGAATGTTCGAGAGGATGCCAAGACATCGTCGGCCATTTCTCAGACTCACAGAAGACACGGAGAGAAACAGGGAAGGATTTCTTATCGGGTTTCTGGCAAAGTCGATCATGGATCGAGGACATTCTGTGCGCCGCCAAACGAGTCGATTAGAAACTGCAGTAATAAGCCTCAACTGTACACACCCTCCCGCATGTGCGAGGTGCCCGTGCAATACTACCGAGACCTCCAGCGTGGTCTGCCGCCCGGACTTTACATGAGACCACCGAAACCGCCCTCTTGGCACGGCCCGAGCCTGGACAACGATAGCGCGAGTACAAGAGCTACCAGCCCTACAGAGAGCACATCTGGACAATCGCACAGACACGGTGACTTAGACTTTCATGGTGCAAGAAAATCGACACACGGACAGGGGAGTAGAAGTAAATTAGAACAAAGTGCCGGAAAGTCAAAACTAGAACTGGGAGCCAGACCGAAATCGTCCGCGGACCCTGTAAGGAAGTTCCCGCCTCAGCACAGACTGGTACACCGCGCTCGCATCCGGCGCACGCGCAGTGAGTTCCTGAACGAGACAGATCTCCCCGATGGAGAATTCACCGTCAGTTTGTCTGAGCTGGAACCCTCTGACTTCCGCCCGCAGATCACTGCGCATGCCCAGCAGGACGTGCGTGTGTACTGGGACGAGAACAAGCGGCGCTGTCGCCAGTGGCTGGCGGAGGTCAGTGCGCAGGCGTCGGTGCTGGAGGACGTACAGGAAGTGGATGTAGAGGAGGACGGGGATGAAAACTGGTCACTTCCGCCGATTTCCTCCTCCTCGTCTACATCGTCTTGAGCCATGTGGTTTTAACGTACAGATAATTCTTTGTAACTATGGCGGCACCAAACCACACCGACGTCACGTGGAGAAGAGTTATTAAAGATAGCTGTACGCTGAAGTATTTTGTAAATTATACATGTTCCTAAAGATTTCTCATCACTTACATGGATGTAACATTGTTCACACACTGTAAAACATTCCAAATACAAAATTTGAAGGTCATCACATGGAACCCTCTGATATGTTGCCTTATTTGTTGTTATCTTGTTGTTGCTAGCTAGAGAAAGGGCACATACTTATTTTGGAACATCAACTAAAAGAAAATGCTGAGTAAAGAAAGAATGAAACAAAGAATACAAAAAAGGCCAAGATTATTTCACCTAGCAGCAATCTTGACACACGTTTTCTAAAATAATATCACATCTGCATAGTAAACTTTCATGGAGAAGATGAATCGGCAAAGAAGGTGAGTACTTTTAACAGAGGCTACAATGGCCAGTTGGCCCTTTTTGATATGCAGAGGAGGACATTAGTATAGGTTTAACTAATTTTCAAAGTAGGTTGTATATATCTGAGAAGGCTAGGCGCGCAACCGTCAGTCCCATAGCTGAGTGGGTAGAAAGAGCCTGAGCTGCAGCGCCTGGTCCGTATCGAGGCTCGGGAAGAAGCGTAGTCCCGTCAGCAGCTCGATATCTCTCACTCGGGCAACGTGCGTCTGCATCAGGCTATTTGAGTCCTGTAAGGAAGACGTTCAAATAAGCATCTGTAGCAGAAGTGTAGAGTACGGTAAAAACTGGTAGTGGGAAAAGAAAGCATTATTCTCGAAAATCCATTTCTTCGCTGGAAAATCTCTACATATGGTGGCCATAACACAACCTAGTCAATTACTATTAGTTCAAGAGAATACTAGTACTGCGGCCGTGCACACTATGTCTTGTATTTGTCAGCCTACGGTAGATTTCTCTAAATTGCAAGAAAGATTGGTAATTTTCATGCGAAAAAATTCGAGATTGGTCTTAATTCAAAAACAGTTTCGTGGCACGTCCCCACATACCAGGCTGGGAGCTAGCTATAGCTTGTAATGCCAGCTAACACAAACTAGCTGCAGGCCTAGTAGACGACAATGCGATTACCTGACAGCCCCGTTCCACCGACAAGTATCTGTCTCTGTGTGGCAAAATAAAGGAAATGACGTCGGCCTTTCCACCCTGACAGGCGGAAGTGATGTCACCACCGTCCGAACATCTCGTCACGATCTTGTAATAGTGAGTGGGGATGGGTGCTGGAGTATTGGGTAGATATCTAGAGAAGAAGTGCAAAAATTCATCAGCACGCAACAAAGCCACGTGAAGTAAATCATTGAGCGTTTTTTTCTGGTATCCATAATGAAAAGAGAAGTAAACTAGAAAGGCCGACATTTGCTTTGGAGCAAATACAGCGATGGCTTCACCACATTTTACGACATGGCAGGGAAAGAATGAGAGAAACACAAGGGAAAACAATGCTTTACATTGATATAACTATAGTATGAAGTAACATACAACTAAGACTACAACAGTTGGATAGCTATTCCCTACATTATTGGTTAGGATTGCATAATGCAAACTGTTGATTTTCAAGATAAAAAGAAGCGTTCATAGCCCGCATTCCAATGCTGGAGCAGGAAAGCTTAAAATACCTACCAAAACACTTGAATACAGACATACTGTCAGTATGGCATGGCTCTGTGCAGGTGTAAATGAAGTTAAGCCAGTTAAATCCCAACAACCAATCAGCAAGGAGAATAGAGGAAAGCTGCATGCCTATTGGTTGATGCCTTGCATGCCATTGTGATGACTCATGCCCAAATGTGGTAAACACTGCACACTTACACAGTAATACATTTGCTATAACACAGCCAAAACACTCAAATAAAACCATTCTAAAACCCTGTATCACAAAAATAAAAAAAACGCCTGGGGGTATTTGCCTACTGTACCTCCATACCAAATTTCAGGTCCTTAGGCCCCAAAATAAAGAAGCTGAATCCATTTAAAGAAATGGCAGGAGAAGAAGGAGGAGAAGAAGAAACATCAGCAAAAACAATATGGTTTCACCACTTTGTGGTGAACCCATAAATAGATGCCTACTGTGTGTGATTGGTTCCCCTGTCGTCCCTGTTACCGTCCAAGTTCCAGTCAAAAATGGGCCCGGAAATGACGTTCACGCCGCCGTAAGTTCCCGCCCAACCAGAAACCTTCTCCTCTACCGGACGCCACAGGGCTGATGGGAAACAAAATGGCGGACAAAGTGTCAATGTCCGTGGTACTGAAACAGCATCCAATGGACACTGTGTGCGAGATGTGAAATATATGCATTTATGTTCTGAAACCCCAAGGATAATGGTTGGACCTACAATTCTTGACCAATAAATGGCCGGTACCTCATAAACGTTATTTCCTTGCTAGTCCTTTATTTTTAGTCATTACTTTTAGTCAATCATATGATAACGTTCGAACAATGCCTTGCATGACATCGCCCGTACAAAAAATCGCATACTTGATGAGAAGCTCCTGTATTGTGGAACCATGTTACTCGTCACCAGGGCACTCATCCAGCTGCTCTCGTCCCCAGTCTTTTGATCTACGAAGATAAGAGAGCAAAATAACGTGCTATTTTAAGAAAGGAGCGTATTATGTTACACACTTACATGTATACAAAGGATACGTTGAAAGAATTTGCTTTTTAAGGTATTGAACCAATGTTACCCTGTTTTCGTTTCACGCCAGTGTGACTTTACATCCCTTAGAAATACACCCTGTTTAATGACTTCAGGTGACAGACTTACACGGTGAGTACAGGTGGCCGATATCCAGGTCACCAAACTCCGTACAGTTTAGGGAGTCACCAGCTGGGACTCTGACGTCATGCCGCCGACATAGTGACGTCACTTCTCCTGATGACATTTGTGTGTCCTAGAAGCAAGGAGCTTTCATCACAAGGAGGGAGATCGACCTTAGTTTCCTTTCAAGGATGTTCGTAGCGCGTGTGAAAATTTGATTCACACCCGAGTGCCAATGACACTCATATGCATGAATCCCATGCCGGCGCGCTAGCGCCTTCCTTTTGTTATTCAGGTTGTTTACAACCTGTCACAGCCTAGTAATGGCGAATTGTCTATGGAGCGATTTTTATTTTTGCAGGTTTGAGGAGGATTTTGAAATGATAGAATAGGAAAAAGAGTATTACTCGGGCGATGATTTCTCGAATCAATGCTATACAACATCTGCAGATGGGTTGCATTTATTTGTCTGCATGGGTCGCTTTATATTTCTACAGCAAGAGTAAAAATGTGGGGTCTGCGGAATAGAACATAACATATTCCTTTTTCTAAATATTTGTCGGTAATATTCCTACAACCAAGGACTTACAAGTAGCGATTGTGGTGTGAAGAATTGCAAGTTACTTTGAAATCTCGGTCAGTACGTCACAACCAAAATCGACCGAAGAAATACTAGATTACGAGAGAGACGAAGATGTACATGTACTTGTAAATAAAGACCCGATCACCGCAAAAATTACACGCAAAGTGTCGGCCTCTCCTTCCTCAAGAACCGACAGATTCTCAAAAAAACAGGGACGGTACGACAAAAATGAGAACGGTACGAATTACTACGATCTCGTCATTTGAGAGGGCCTGCATGCCCTTTTTCGTTAACCGTTATGCGCTATTTTAATTTACCGTTAATCGTTGCCGGCCCGCTCTAATTCAACGTTAAGCGTTATCGGTATATTCTTCGTGAAGCGTTATTGGTCGTTTTAATTCAACGTAAAACGTTATTTGTCATCCTAAATTCAGCGTTAAGCGTTAATGAATAATTCTTCGTTACGCCTAATTTTGTTTGTCAAAGTGCAGGAAAATGTGTCATTGAAGGTTTGAAAATACAAAATTTCCCGGGGGAGAATGCCCCGAACCCCCCTGCATTGCTCGCGCCTTTGGCGCTCGACTTGCGCTTCTGCGCTCGGTCCCTTCGGCTCCGAGCCAGAACCAGCTTTCCCGTCAATTTCCGGAAGTTTGCGGAGAGTTACAGAATTTTTTAACGAATCCATCAACGTTAACCTTGACAGGCAAATTAACAAAAACCTTTAGTAAAAACATGTAAACATCAGAAGGACCGTCAAACACTCTCAACACCATGATTTGCCTCTCAAAATGCGGTAAATTGCGTTTTTTAAGGCTTAAAAATCCTAAATTTCCCGGGGGAGCATCCCCCCGGACCCCCTAGTCGATCACGAGCGCCCTCTCAAAATCATAAACTGAAAACATGCAAGCTGGCCGACGTCGACTCGGACTCACCTTTATTTGTGGACGCACTCGGGGACCAGGGCAGGTGGGAAACACAGGGAACACATACCTTAGATGCATGCTTCATTACATGTAAGGTATACGTAATTTTGTCAGTGATCACCTTTCTCACAAAGCAAGATACTAAATCCAGTGCAGCTCGAAAAAAAGGCCTGTCAATTTACCGTTAAGCGTTGCCGACCGTCCTGAATTTACCGTTAAGCGTTATCGGCCCTGCTGAATTTTCCGTTAACCGTTGCCAGGACCCCCCCATGCAGACCCTCATTTGAACGAGCACATGTTCAACTGTTAGGAAAAAATATCCACTTACCGAGGAAAAAATCCATACTTTTCTTACAGCCACATAAAAATATAGCTATATTTTCATATTTCTATCGCTAGAAATCAGAGACCGGTCCACAAAAAATGCTCTAAAATCGCCCGTGTTTATCGTACAGCACAGAGAAAAGTACGTAAACAAGCGCCATCTTGTTCCGCACCCGAATATGACCTCGGGGTAACCCTGCCGAGTTTTCCAAATATGGGAATCGCCGGAAAAATCCGACACATCGGCCCTTCTCGGCCCGTGCTCGGCGCAGATCGGGGCGTGTGACGTCATGCCTAAGCTCATTATCGGCCGAAAACCGCGGGAAGACGCGCTACAAACATACAGATCTGACGATGTGCCGCCGGGCCTGTAAACAATAGGCCGCAGCGGGGCGAAACAATGGAGCACAGCGGGCGGCTAAGGTCGATCTCCCTCCTTGTGATGAAAGCTCCTTGCTAGAAGTAAGAATTGCCAATTGTTTGTGCCATCACGCAAAAGATTCCGCAAACTCTCCTATATCGAAAACCCGCAGCTCATAGTTCAAATGTCGACTTCAAGAAATTCAGCGCATGCTTTCTTTTAGTATGTATGTATCTATGTCCTAGTTACGTTGCCATATGAACACTCGCTTTAGTTAGACTTGTAGTTGATATTGATGTGCTCACAGATGTGATCCTGCGCATGATAATTGATACTTAACTCACCCCAGACAGAGTTGTAGCAGACCAAAGCGGCATGAATGTGTCCCTATTGTAGGCAGCTACATAATCCTTCTGCGTAAGATGACAGTATCCCGTAACAAAGGTGACAGATGGGGCGCCGAACGGGAGATGTTGCGACTGATACGTGGACTCTAGAAGACAAAAAATGATGACGTGTTACGATCTGTCGACCAGCACATTTTGTGATGGTGCTGGAACTTCAGAAAACAAACGTAGTGTTTGAATGTGGCTTACCCTGTGCAGCGGTCAAGTCCAGTTCTCTGTCAAAGTCTTCAACTGTTGCAGAATTCTGCAGAGAACGGTCAGGCAACCAAGTTCACTAAGTACACTATACACAAACAAACAAAAAATCCATACAGAGAAACGTCGGTGGATTAATTTGTAACGAAAGATAACATATCAAAGCTGAGGTGACAATCCTTACAGCAAACCCTGTGCAGGACGACCCTGGTGCTGATGTGCAGTCCTGGTTCTGAGAAGCGGCGGCATAGTCCGTGGGGAAGGGGCAGGAGCCGGCTGGAGCGGGCGGGGGCTCGGACGGTACGGGCGGGGGCTGCCGCAGGATGTGGTTTAGGCTGCCGCGTGTGCCGTTGTTCGGGGCCGGGGTCACTCCAACCAGATCTACATTACAAGAAATGGGTGATAGCCGTCTTGTGTATCGACCAAGTTTCATAAAGCGGTTGCACTCGTGTATATAGCGACAGAATTTTGCACATGCAAGCCGCACACACGGCTTAAAAGTGCTTGCTGAGGCAGGGTATTGCGAAAATCTGGAAATTACCCTCTATTCAAGTTAAGAGGATAGAAGTGCATGGAAGTGGAAGTTACACCGCGATAGGCCATGCTTTCACCATGCTTTTATTTTCATGTAACTCGAGCTCACCTGCCATAAGGTCGTACAGTTCGATGTTTTGAAAAGGCGGCGATTCTGTGTTCTGTTTGAAGGCAGGGCCGTGTGCCACAAACAGGGCCTACAGGACAGGGAAGGTTGTGTCGTTTTATAAGTCATTATGAAAAATCAGCAATTCAATCAGAAGGATGAAGTGTATAAGATAAAGTACCTACATGCATGCTACGGTACTCGTTGTCGTACCCGTGGGTCCCTCCGGCGCATCTCTCCGTGGCATAGTGGTCTTCTGCACCCCTGTACGACAATACATATACACCAGCGGATTTGTCTCAACATTCGCCTGTAGGGCCTGGTCACGTTCGTCGACCGATCGGCATACGAAAATGAAGGCATTCTTGGGATAGCTACTGTACATGCCGTACAAAATTCAGTCGTCTTACTACGAATTGAATAGACTCTTTTGGGCTTTTTTTTTCTCACAGCCTACTTGAAACTTATACGATATCATAATCGGACGACAAGCTACGATGAATATAACCCCATAAGTCAAACTCTTGTACAAATGCTCATTTAAGATACGCTTTTGTGATATGAACAGATTTAAATATGTCAATCCATTTGACGTCAAGCGACTTCTATACAATATTTTTAACTGGAAAGGTTCTTAAGAAGTACCACTCCCCATGAAAAGTTAGCGACAAGAGAACGTTAACGCGTGCCATACCTGGCCACAAGCCACTTGTCTTCCACACTGATAATAACGTCTTCTATCCGGCGGTTGTTGGCGAAGTGGAACCGTTTGGGAAGGTCTCGTTTGTTGTAAACAGTCATGTGAGGACTTGAACACTAGAGAGGAAGTGCAACTGACAATGAACGGGAACACATTCATCGGTGTGGTTAATTAGATAAAAGTAGACTACGATAGCATATCGCCACTAATTCATTCTCTTAACTACCTACACTAAAAAAACTGTTAAGACACCAGTCACTCACAGGTGATTATACTTAATGAGAGTAGACTGTGGACTGGACGGATCTGGGAAAACTCACCGTTAAACTGTCTGCAACTGCAATGGGATCAACTGTAATAAAGAACAACATTGAAAATGTTTACACTGTGCTTGGTTTGATACTACATGTAGTATGTAAACAACTACTTATAATCCCAGTAGCCTGACTGAACCTCTCTTTTCGCCGGCTTCTTGGGTGGGCGCCGGACAAAGAGCTTGTGTTCACAGGCTATAATCCCAGCAATTGCACAATTACTACTTGGTCGTTGAGTCCCACAAACCTGCGCTTCTCTTGTCTTTCTATCTTTCCGTAACTATTTGTAATGTGTGTGTAACCGAATGCTGTACACTCACACTTCCTTATTCTTTCTCTCGAAAATGAAGCGGAGTTCAAACTCACATGTATTGTCTATGTCCGGCCTGAGCGGGCGGATTCTCCCCACCGACCCTGAGTAGATGTGCATCTCATTGGTGTCAGTCAGCTGAGGAAGAAGTAACAAGTCAACAGCAAACCCGTGAATTCATGATTGTTTTCTATTATTCCTGGCGATTTACTAGGACTTTAAATGACGTAAACTTAATATTTTTGATATATTCTGTCTGACCCTTATCTCTTGCCACATGACCTGAATGAAAAGCGACCTTCAGCTACAGGCTGATTTGAGCTTCTCATGAATAAAGAATCAACAAACAAATTACGGAATCGGTGTTTAACCAATTTTACGTACCTAATTAGTTTTGAGATCTATTTGCATACAAATTCCTATAGTTATTTGAATGCAAATGCTTCATTCAAAACAACCACCTGCCGAGCGAGCTTACAGACAATGTTGTGCAAGGTTTAAAGAGAAGAGAGCCGTTTTGTTTGATTCCAGTCTTGTACTTGACACGACGACACACGACGTGATGGCAACGGTTACAAGACAGAACGTGAAGAGGAGGTGTTTGACACTGAGACAGAAAATCGAGGTCATCAGAGAGTACGAGAAGGGCGGCAGAGGGTCGAGGAAACTGGCGAAGCAGTTCGGCGTGGGGAAGACTCAGATAGAGAACATCGTCAAGAGAAAGAGAGAGTACCTAGACGACTTCGCCAACAACGTGCCAGAAACCAAGAGGAGAAACTGCACCACGGGCTATGAGCAAATCAATGAATTGTGTTTGAGATTCTACCGTGACAGAGCATCACGAGGTAAGTCCTGTAATGGGCCAATGTTGCAGGGAGCGGCTTTGACCTTCGCCAAAGACCTGGGCGTGACTAGTTTCAAGGCATCCAACGGGTGGCTGGAGTGTTTCAAGAGGCGCCACAATATCAGTGCCAGAAGCAAGCCGAGTGGCGGTGATCGCGTAGACAAGGCGGTAGTCCGGACGCCACGGGATCCCAGTACCACAGGTGAACACATATCTCCGGAGAACTGGGAACGTCCAGACATCGGTCTAAGCAAGGAATCAACAGATAGCTACCACCTAGACGATGTGTTGGTCTCAGATCGTGACCAGAAAGAGCTTAGTATCACAAGCGTACACGTAACTTCGGGCAATTCTGATGTAAACGACAGTAACGCCGAGAGCATTGCAACGGCCGAGAAAGACCAGGCTAACGGGGGAGAGGAAAGCGACCTACCAACCGAAACACTACCAGACGTGGCGACGGTGAAAAAGGAACCAGAAGAGGGTGAAAATGCAATGGAGGAGGACAACAGTCTTGAAGATATATGTACTGGTCCCATCAATAACCTCAGCATGGCAATAAAGGCTGTGAACGACCTGAAACTTTACTGTTTGAATGAAGGCCTGGGTTCTGAACTGTTTACGCTTTCTGAACTAGAAAATCGCTTCATCTCCTTGTGGATGGAAAGACGGACATCGACTGCTACGACATAGGGCAAATGGAGGACTTCTTTACAAGAAAGCAAGGTCTGGAGTGTCGATGCTGTTTTCCTGTTTGTTATCTTGTACATTATATCAACTGCACTTTTGATACCTTTTCCCTTGGTCATGTCACTTTGTAAATGTATGGGACTGTGTACAGGTAGTTCTTTTAAAGCGTCGATTTTTATATGAAGGTTTCTAGTAATATATACTTTTGTTAGTTATAGTATGGCCTCATTCCCATTGCATGTTGCACGTACCTTGTCAAGTCGGACGACTCTGTCACAGCTTGTGTCTGCCATTCCTGTAGTCCATAGAGCAACATGTACATAGTTAACGAACGTTAACAAAACACAAATTAAAACCGTGTTTTCAATGTAAAGCTTCGCTGTTACAGTTGTGGGAACGGGGAGGAAGGATCCTCGGGGCTTGAGAGTGTGACATTTTTACTTTTCTTTTTCCTGTGACTTTATATTTTTGCCTTCGTAAAGTACACATGTACAACCCACCCAGCTGTTATCCTAGTCTGAATAATGTCCCTGGTGTCAGTAATGTTTTATTTCCTTCCTGCATGCCTTACCATGATCTGCCACCGTGATGATGTTGATGCAGCCGAGCAGGTCTCTCTCCGCCAGCCCGTCCATAAGCTGTGCCATCGTGCAGTCAATCTCTTTAAGAGCTTCCCTAATCTGACATACGGAGGGCCAGAGAGAAACGAATTCGAACTCAGTTTAAGCAGAAGTTTGTCAAAAGTAGGAATGTTTATTAACTATTTCGCGTAATTGTGACACCGTCATTGATTTGAAAACAATTTTGATCAGTGATGATACAATGTACATCCAAGTTAGCTAAAACACCAAACTGCTTTTAGAAATTGGCCTACGACGTTTTTTAAATGTTTGCAATAAACATTTTTGAAATGAACATAAGGATCCATACTTCTTTAGAGTCGGGTCCATATATGTGCCCTGTTGTGTCCACCGCTGAGAAGTACAGCGTCATGAAGGATGGCCTAGAAATGTTCGGGAAAAAGATGCCCGTTATTCGTGAAGTCAGGTATATCACTGTTACATCACCACCTTACCAACATCTAAAGACTGTGGTGATTGACCCCCCCCCCAGGGTTCGAATGACAACGCAAAACAAAATACGCAGTACCTCGTGTTTTCAGGTAGATCTAACCACTCCAAGACCTGGTTTACCCGGTCCTCGTAAGGCACGATCCTGTGGGATATAAACACACGGATCATGAACGTCCTTGGTATGTGTAATCAGGCATTTCAAAAATCAGTCTCTGGCCCCCATCAGCCGTTCTGCAAATCAAATCAATAAGATACTGGCATCCTGCGAGTAGTTGCGTCTATTTCGAATGTCAAGATGTACAATTGTGCACAAGATAAGCAGCACAAAGGAAAATGAGATACAGGTAGTGTAACTGGACTTAAAAGTAGAGAACACATCGTCTCGTACATGGATACCTCAACACCCCCAGATCTGTCTGAACGTCCCTTGAGGAAACGATCTCAAGGTATCGGACATTGTTTAAGGAACAGAGTCTACCTGATCTAAAGGAGCCTTTGGGAACAACCAAATAAGTTTCAATTTATTACCGTCACTATCCTGATACACGTACAACCAAACATGTCCAAGTGACCACCTAACCAATGTGACCACTTTTCAGTGATCTTTTAAATGATTTTCCCCATTGACAAGCCTGTCTATAGTGACCCACTTGTTCACATAGACTAGATTTTATTGGTTCCATGAGTGGTCTTCTTGGGCAGTTTTACTGTCGTTGAATGAAAAATTAACCGTTTCGTTACACATTCAAGGACGAATGTACAGGCTTTTGCAGTCAATGCAAGTATTGTATGATTGCGTGAACCGAGCTATCCTGACACATCGGACCTCATACCCGTCGTATCGGCGGTAGTAGTCTGGGTACATGCCATCTACGCTGACGTCCGAGCCTGGCCAGAAAAACGTCCCTGACCGCTTACCCTGCTTCTTCACGGTGTTCCACAACTGCAAAATACAGGCCAGTCTAACATAACCTGGTATACTGTGTTCTAAACGGCTTATACCCTCTCCGAGTAGGACAATTCGGCTGCTGAAACTTTAAAGTCACAGTTTCCACACTTTAATCTACAAAACAGACCTGTCCCCTGGTGCTAAACGCCATCCACACACACATATATAGACATATAATTTACTGAGTTCTAAACTGCTGATATCTTCTCTGACTAGGACAATTCTGCTGCTAAAACTCTTAAGTCACAGTTTCTACACTTTAATCTACAAAACAGACCTGTCCATGGTGCTGAACGCCATCCACATACAGACACACTCCACATCGCCGTTCTACTTACCGGTTCTCCTCCCCACCAGGCAGGGACGAAAGACTCGTTACAGCCCAGGCAGAAGGACGTGTTGAAGACAGAGTCGTACATGTTGTTTTCAGCAATTCCGTTGGACTCGCCATATAGTCCCTAGAAATCGGCCATAACAGCGATTCACTAAGTGTTCCCAAGCCTACGACCGATTGAGATAGGTTTGTAGAAACAATTCAAAAATTGAATGCAGATAATAAAGAGTTTTGTACTTTTGGCGTTAGAATGAGAGGTCCTCTGAGTTGGAAGAACACATATCTGTCTCGTTTCCACGTAGCTACATTAACAGACATACCAGGTCGGTCTATACTGGGAACATTAACCGTTTTTTTTCTACGTGGCCTTAAAGTTTAATTAAACGGGACACAGGGCTCCAAGACTGATGACCGAGAACAGTCTGACGAAGCCGCGCTTACCGTGACGATGGTGTAGTGGTTAGGGAACGTCACAGTCGGGAACTGGGCGTACATGTACGGAGCATGGACCCCGCACCTGGCTGCGAGGGAGAACATTACAAAACTCAAGTTGGTGAGAAGAAACATTGCATGACAAATGAAATGACATTACGTTTTGCTTTCTACATTACTTCTCAGCCTGGTTTACTATCATA
>NW_017802636.1:254435-274920 GCF_001625305.1 Branchiostoma belcheri | reverse complement strand
TCTAAAAATGCTGTATATGCTGTATGGGTTACATAAATGTCCATTTTGGAGCCAAAAAGAAGCCGAAATCGCCAGGTTCTGGTCCGCATTCCAAAGGCCCCGATGACTTCCGGTAAAATGTGGGTCATTGACCCTTCAGCACGCTGTATTTACCATACTGAGCCGCGATTTAGAAAAACAGGCCGGGGATACGAACAGTAAAAAGAACAGCCCAAGCATCCCCATTCTTTAAGCGTGGGGGAGTCACGTGACCAAACCAAAATAGGCGGACGACGACGTGGATGCCGCGAAGGACGCTGTGCGGTTTGCGGCAACATTTGGGCCGCTAGACAATCTTTTAAACGGCTATACCCTACGTAGTTTTGCAGGTGGACTTTCATGGACTATTCTGAGACCTTTCTGGAGAAAAACCGTCCGCGTTTTCTGGAGTTACGGATTTGTTTTGATGCCTACCCCCGAAGTTCTTTGTTATGTTACGGAAACAGCAACATACTCGGAAAAAAGACTGAAAAGTTACCGGAGTAGATAGCCCTGGAGAAAAGCCTGCCCGTACGTGGTATGAGATTACTAGCGAATATAATTTTGTTGATTATGTGAATTTCTGTTGAATGTTGTCCTAGTAGACGTGTGCTTACAGTATATGATTTTTTTTACGTACGGAGTTTTATCTGCAAATATGGACAATCCGTTATAAGCTGCCACCGCTGTAAACCGTAAAGATATGTTCGTCGTTACAGTAAGATTGTGTATGCATTCCGCTCTAAGATAGCTTGAAGTTTGTTTGTATTGTATTTCTTTGAATAAAAAAAGAACGTTGCAGATTGGAAATCAGTTCTTGTGTCATGTTTGTTCAAGTACTAGTATCTTCTTCCTGCAACTGCATATAACAGTTACTACCGGTAGTATATTTACAAACATTTTGCAGTCGAAACAAACTCGAACGTTCCTTTTGGCAGTCAAATGTTTTTTCATAGGAAGTTGTTGGCGTAATCCATGCCTTTTTCTTGGTGATTTCTGTGGTATATTTCCAGTTGAATATGTGTTCCGACTTGATTAGCCGGCATGGCATGTTTTCGTAAATTCTTTGCAGTTACTTGGTTACTTAGCGGTCTACAAATAACATGATGTACTGTATTTACAAACGCTCTAAGTATCAGGAAAATTGTCTTTTCCTTTCCCAATGGCAAAGTGAAGCTCACACACACTGTGACAGTTCACATTCCTTGCTTCAAGTGGCCCAGCGGATTCGTGCTTTCGCTTCAGAGGGGCCGGGGGGTGTGCACATTATTTGGAAGAGCACTCCATATTTGGAAGAGCACTCCATATATGGGAGCCCGGATGGTAGATGGCGCGTAAAAATTGCGAACTTTGTCGTTCAATTTCGCGGTCAAAATGTGGCCCTGGCAAAAAATATGTTATAGATTATAAAAATAGACCAAAAAGTCTACCATGTCAGATAGAGTTTTTTTTCTATACTAGTATTTCCAAAAAGTCCTCAGGCACCCTTCAATATGACCTTAAGCAGAAGTTTGTCAAAAGTAGGAATGTTTATTGACTATTTCGCGTAATTGTGACACCGTCATTGATTTGAAAACAGTTTTGATCAGTGATGATACAATGTACATCCAAGTTAGCTAAAAACACCAAACTGCTTTTAGAAATTGGCCTACGACTTTTTTAAAATGTTTGCAATAAACATCTTTGAAATGAACATAAGGATGCATACTTCTTTAGAGTCGGGTCCATATATGTGCCCTGTCGTGTCCACCGCTGAGAAGTACAGCGTCATGAAGGATGGCCTAGAAACGTTCGGGAAAAAAAGCCCGTTATTCGTGAAGTCAGGTATATCGCTGTTACATCACCACCTTACCAACATCTAAAGACTGTGGTGATTGAAAAGTCCCCCCAGGGTTCGAATGACAACGCAAAACAAAATACGCAGTACCTCGTGTTCTCAGGTAGATCTAACCACTCCAAGACCTGGTTTACCCGGTCCTCGTAAGGTACGCTCCTGTGGGATATAAACACACGGATCATTAGTATGTGTAATCAGGCATTTCAAAAATCAGTCTCTGGCCCCCATCAGCCGTTCTGCGAATCAAATCAATAAGAGACTGGCATCCTGGGAGTAGTTGCGTCTATTTTGAATGTCAAGATGTACAATTGTGCACAAGACAAGCAGCACGAAGAAAAAACATGTAGTATAACTGGACTTAAACCATACAAGGCCTTACCAACGCGTCGTCTTGTACATAAATATATTCTCAACACCCCTAGATCTGTCTGAACGCTCTCAAGACATCGGACATTGTTTAAGGAACAGAGTCTACCTGATCTAAAGGAGCCTTTAGGAACAGCCAAATAAGTTTCAATTTATAACCGTCGCTATCTTGACACACGTACAACCAAACCTGTCGAGGTGACCACCTGACCAATGTGACCACTTTTCGGTGATCTCTTAAATGATTTTTCCCATTGACAAGCATTAATAACCCTGTCTATAGTGACCACTTGTTCACATAGACTAGATTTTATTGGTTCCATGAGTGGTCTTCTTGGGCAGTTTTACTGTCGTTTAATGAAAAATTAAACGCTTCGTTACACATTCAAGGAAAAATGTACAGGCTTTTGCAGTCAATGCAAGTATTTTATGCTTGCGTGAACCGAGCTGTCCTGACACATCGGACCCCATACCCGTCGTATCGCCGGTAGTAGTCTGGGTACATGCCATCTACGCTGACGTCCGAGCCTGGCCAGAAAAACGTCCCTGACCGCTTACCCTGCTTCTGCACGGTGTTCCACAACTGGAAAATACAGTTCAGTCTAACATAAGCTGGCATACTGGGTTCTAAACGGCTTATACCCTCTCCGACTAGGACAATTCACAGTTTCTACAAAACAGACCTGTCCCTGGTGCTGAACGCCATCCACACACACATATATAGACATATAATTTACTGAGTTCTAAACTGCTGATATCTTCTCTGACTAGGACAATTCGGCTGCTAAAACTCTTAAGTCACAGTTTCTACACTTTAATCTACAAAACAGACCTGTCCCTGGTGCTGAACGCCATCCACATACAGACAAACTCCGCATCGCCGTTCTACTTACCGGTTCTCCTCCCCACCAGGCAGGGACGAAAGACTCGTTACAGCCCAGGCAGAATGATGTGTTGAAGACAGGGTCGTACATGTTGTTTTCAGCAATTCCGTTGGACTCGCCATATAGTCCCTGGAAATCGGCCATAACAGTGATTCACTAAGTGTTCCCCAGCCTACGACCGATTGAGATAGGTTTGTAGAAACAATGCAAAAATTGAATGCGGATAATAAAGAGTTTTGTACTTTTGGCGTTAGAATGAGAGGTCCTCTGAGTTGGAAGAATACATATCTGTCTCGTTTCCACGTAGCTACATTAACAGACACACCAGGTTGGTCTATACTGGGAACATTAACCGTTTTTTTTCTACGTGGCCTTAAAGTTTAATTAAACGGGACACAGGGCTCCAAGACTGATGACCGAGAACAGTCTGACGAAGCCGCGCTTACCGTGACGATGGTGTAGTGGTTAGGGAACGTCACAGTCGGGAACTGGGCGTACATGTACGGAGCATGGACCCCGCACCTGGCTGCGAGGGAGAACATTACAAAACTCAAGTTGGTGAGAAGAAACATTGCATGACAAATGAAATGACATTACGTTTTGCTTTCTACATTACTTCTCAGCCTGGTTTACTTATCATAGGCTTTGGAGTGATGCAAAGTGTTCCGAGGGGTTCATTCACATATGCTCGCGTATCTGCACGTTATGAAACATAGTAAGTCCTACCCACCCATTCTGCCAATGGTCGGGGTGATGTCACGGAGGAGATATTCTGCCTTGAAACCATCGAGAGAGATCAGGAGAACAGGTGGCTTGGAGTAACTAGAAGAAGACAAGAAGAAGACAGGACAAAATCAAACACCGTGGCGTATACTTAAATGGAAGGTGAGATGACGATATCTTGATAAGTTTATTATTGCGTCCATGTCGTGCGAATTTGTGATGCGGAGTTGTTATACTGTATCCAAAGCTGGTCCATTGTGAACCGTCGTAAAGTGATCATTTCTATGACGCACTGGTCACAACGGTGCGCCCCAAATCCCGGAGCCCATGTGACAGTGTCCTTACCCTGCGGGACAGGTGGGACCGG
Source organism: Branchiostoma belcheri (assembly GCF_001625305.1). Lineage (NCBI taxonomy): Eukaryota > Metazoa > Chordata > Leptocardii > Amphioxiformes > Branchiostomatidae > Branchiostoma > Branchiostoma belcheri. The sequence goes on along the minus strand of NW_017802636.1, from coordinate 270,725 downwards.
CGGCGCTGATGCACGGCTTCTCCAGCCAGTTCCCGCGGCTGCACCGGAAGCCGCCTGTAGATAACAAGCACAGGGGTCATCATACATTCTACACGGCACAAGAGATAACACAATGACTTCACGCATGACAATTTACAAGACTAGGCAAGTCTTAGTAATCTCTCACATACACTCTTTGACTTCTAACAAAGAACTGAGAGTCTGTATCAGATTTGTACGAATTTGTTTGTATAGGGCGATCTTACTTCATCTCCAAAACAAGACATCCGACATTTCAATATATTCAGTAAAACGATAAGCAAGAAATGTTTTGAATGCAGTCTGTTTACTTGAAATTCTGTTACTCAACAAAGACGAAATGTTGTTGGAGACAGCAGTCCTGCCTGTTACCCGTCATTATCCTCACCTGATTTTCGAAGTCCAAGACCTAATCCAAGTCCAAGTGCCACTCCAAGGCAAGACACCTATAAACAAAGAGTACCGTCAGGAATGATTATACTTCAATTGACGTCTGCATTCTTACTTTTATATTTGCAGCATTTCAGTCTAACAACAAAATCAGTGGTGTACAGTATGATATTGGCCACACCCACCGTCAGCCCAGCAATGAGTCCCTTTCTGAAAGCCATCTTTGTCGGCTTCTTTCTATCCCCGGATGCCTGGGACTCCACGAACTCATCCTTCATACTGTCTTCTGTCTGAAACAGCAATGAAAGTCATTGTGGCACAACAACTGTGAAATGTACATGTCCATATATACTACGAGAGAATTGGAAGCTATTAAACTTTTTTTTAAACTTTACCTACAAGCTAGTCTTGTGGGCGAAAAGTCGGTCTGCATTCGTGATGTTCACCAGTCAAGTTTGTAGTGTGCCTTATCGACATAGTGATGACATAGCCTGTGGCACAAAACGAATTAGTTATTTTTATTACAGGGACGCGTAGGGGGAGATAAAATTGTTGTTTCTTTTATGTCGATAGATCTTGCATGTTCCTGTTGTTTATATGATCCTACAACCTTTCGGCATAAATTTTTTTTCTCCAATCTACCTGTGCGTATTTTTTTAACGGTGCCGCTCAACGCAAGGCCACTGGCCACTTCATGTTCCCCACCCCCTGCACATACACTCATTTTTAATCATTTCTGTTTAGTCACTAGTTAGATACTTGGGGGAACAATAAGGCTTTGTACCTGGAGTATATATGCGTAAAGAAAGTACTTATGTTTCATTTTATCATTACAGTGTACATATAGTAAGCAAACACGTCAAGAATGCACCTGCACTACATGTAGTTTGCGAAAAGCGGTCAATGCGAAATCTACAGTTCAAAAGTGTATCTTAAGTTTCTTTGTCAGTCGTGCTAAATCCGGATCCAGCGGTTATTCATTCCCGGTTGCTTTCTTTACGAAGGGCGTGGGTCAACAGTTGAATGAATGAGCGGCTCTCATTCAATAAGTTTCTTTAAACATTTACCCAACTGTGGTGTGCTTCAAGAACACCAACACACTAGTGTGACCTTGTGACCTTTTTAACAACAGTAGCCAAGGAAATGTTTGGAACAACTAGCTTACTAGCGTAACGTTAACATTTGATTATGTAATACTTCAACTTAAAGCGTTAAAGAAAAAGCTATGAAGAGGGTGCGTTTGGTACGCGTAGGCTTGACTTAAAGTAAACATGGAATCAAATGGCCATTAAGAAATGTTGTCAAATTTGATTCGCGCCCTTTCAGTACGCATTACATGTACATGGGTGTTCTTACTTTCTATCAAACTATCTACCAACACAGCCATGCAACGGAAAAAGGTGATTGAAGTTTCTGCTACCAGAAACAAGCTATCATCAATCTTGTCAACCTCTTCTGCATACTTACACAATGAGTTTGAATTTATAGAAAGACAAATCATGAGCAGTAAGGAAACGGTGTTGAGAAACAGCTAACGATACGATTGTCAAGTTAAAGTTAGAACGAGAAGTCCCATCTGGCCAGCTCTATGTCTCCAACTTGGTCCTAAATCTGTCTCGACATTCCTGGCGACCTGATCAATGGCTCTATGCAAATCGCCAGTGTGAACGATCTAGAATATTGTTTGAGATGACGGAAACCACGTAAACGGTCATGTATATAAACGCAGAGACGTTGTAAAGATGTAAATGTACTTTGACCCTCCCTTAGGGCACAGTCGCATACACCGTGCGATCTTGCGATCGCAATCTGAGGACATTCTTGAGACAGTCGTGCATGTATCGTGCAAACTTCAACAGTCTCGTCACGGTTAAGACTGTCTTAGATCCATGACGGTTCAATCTGTTACAGCTGGTTTCAAACTTCCGTGGAATCAAAACTGTACGAAGACGAACGATCGACGTGACCGCGCCGTTACTTAAGTGGAGTACTTCACACTCTGCGCAGCAGTATTTCACTTATTTTCAGGTCGAGTGACCCACAGATTAATAAATACATCCACACCATAAAGATAATTATATACTCACCTTTATTGCGGACTAAGTACAACAGTTGTCAAGTAAACAGGGACTCGGCCGAAGGATCTTCCGCAATAGTCTGATGTGGTCAGAGAAAAGGTGGACTCAGCCAAGAGGTTGGCAAACAAGGAAACAGCAAGTGGGGACGTTTCATTACGCACTGTCGACAGGTGAAGAAGTAAAACACAACCATGTTTAACAACTAGTGACGGTCCAAACAGTTTGTACACGTTTCTCATCCGGTTGCAGACACATCACGATCCTTATATCCCACAGTGCATGGCGAGAAGCCAGGCGCACTGCGAAGACCCGACCACCAATGTTTCATCCCGGATTGAGTGCAGGTGGTGTCGCCCTGCAGTAATCGTTTTCAATAGGTTCAACCTTTTGAGTGGACCTTACGTACGTTTACATCAGCTGGTTTGTTTACGTAATGTGTCGTAGTCGCAAAAATGCGATTGATAAAGCGATCGTAATCGTGGTGCGTGTTTTTTAAATGAGCTGTGTTGGAAAAGTTTTAATTATTTCGTACTGGTGACAACCAAAGAAATAAAAGATAGTTAAATCTGAGCCAGCGTGATGAAGCAGCGTTTTCGCGTTGCATTACAGTTTTAAGTTATCGGTCTTCACTAAACACTACATTAGGAGAGCACATATCCGGGTCAGCCGCAGCAATAAAGGTACACATGGTCTAATGGTGAGAAGTGCCAGGTAGCCTCGTGTTTTCTGGTCAATACTGCCCGGGCGTTGTCTTTACTCCTTGAGACTACTTGAAGCTGTCAAATGACTGCTAGAAATAATGTATGGTACAATGGTAGATCAACAGGTGGAAACTGGTGAGGGTGTGAGATTGCATTTGTAAGGACTGAAGCCTCTAACTCCTTATATACATCTCATTCATCAGTATTTCTTTTATTTTTCTAGGAGACCCAAACTAACAATCAATTAACCATAAAACCTTGGTAGCAGTTTTACTATATTAATTGTTGATTTAGACATTTCCATTTCATTCTTATCTATCAAAATTTGTAATAATCAGGAAAAGTCAAAAGGGCTACTGTGTGTGGCCTGACCTTTCAAACACGGTGATATGAAATGGCACATTGCCAGAGATATGACATGGCATATGACATGTGAATGGACAGGTGAAAACAAGACAATGTTTGATTTCGACAATGTACTTTGAACTCAGTGGTTGAAATTAATCTACAAAACATCCTATGGATGTTTTATTTTCAAAATTGACTTTATGGTTTGAAGTTAAAAGTTAAACCATCATGGCAGTATGGTTGTGGCTCAAGATAACGATAAATTTCTTGTCTCTTTGATACCCGCCAAAAGAAATATGTCTTGGTAAACTATTAACTTAACATCACATAAATCTCAAAGTAAACAATAAAGCAAACATGGCTAATGGATGTCAAGAGCACTTTAACACAGTTTGTGTGGTTATGTAAGCAACAAAACTATGTTTGTACATGCCGGTGAAGGTCGGACATCCAGATACAGCTTTACATGATGCAAAATAAATCTGGTAACTGGATAAAACTAAGACAGTTTATCCAGTTTCTTGATTAATTTAGTATTTTATATGTTAGTACATGCACAGAACCATCTTCAAGTAGATTGGCGTTAACTACCTCAATATAAGTACATACGTGTTACTACTGTTCACTGTCACTCACTACTGGTACTGTTAGCAATGTAAATAAGCAGAACAAGTATTGTGGTAGTGGCACTGGGATTTAGTCTTTCCCTTTAATTGAGTACTTCATACACTTCTACACTTCTACTACACACAATGTTGTAAACTATAATCAATTATTTCTTTTCCACTTGTACTTCTTGGGCAGATTCTTGAAGGGAGAGTCCACTGACTCGTCACTCATGTTTGCAATCCCCGTGTCTTGTAAAGCAGGGGCAGAAAAAATCTTGGGGTCCTTCCAGTAGATGGGATCTTTGTGCATCACAGGGAGAAAACCTGGAAGAAAAAAAGATAAAGTTTAAAATAAGTTTAGACACATGCACTCTAAAATAATAGGAATAGAGTGCTTCTGTAAAATAAGTTGACACAAGCATCTATTCCTCTCATTTGTAACGCTGGTGTTTTAAAGACTGGAGGTAATTACAATAAATGAAACAGTATGGCAAAACGACAAGATGATTCTCTGCTCACCAAGGTGCTGAGCATTCCTGATTTGCCTCTCCACCTCCTTTTGTTTTTTGTCACACAGCCCTGTGATGTGGCGGCCATAGATACGTCCTGTGTAGGGAGACAGAAACTGGGACAGAAGCTGGGGGTTCTGGATGTGCAAACAAAAGACACAACAAGTTAATTACTTGTATTTTGGGTAGACCACTTCTGTTGGTTTGAATATTATTTCTTCAGTTACTTCTTTGGCACTTTTGTCATTGTTTTGCTGATAAAATCTTTCTACCAGTACCCAAAATGTATAGAAAAGTTTGCATATATAAAATATAAAATAGTAGAATATTTTAATTTCATAGATAATTCAATAAGGGACTAACCTTGTATGAGAGTTCAACATTACAGAGGATACACCTCTTGACCTCTTCCTTGTAAGGATCCTCCATTCTTCTTTGAGGCTGGAAAAACAAGAGTTTGGCAAAACACTTAACACCTATACTGCACACACATATACAGTAGGGCTGCGGACCGGTACACTGTACCGGTCCAATACCGTAAAAATCGTTTCGGTACAGGTCCAAAATACCGGATCATGAAGTAACGAGTATATACCGAAATAGCTAGTTTACACCATGTATATGACTAAAGATAGGTAAATCCTACCACAAAGACGAAAAATTAGCACTGGAAAAGACGTAAACACCGTCGATTGATTTGAGATCCTCAGTCTCAGGAGACATCGCGAGAGTGTGGCTGATCCAGGGTTGTGATTGGTCAACAAACTCAAATCAGGTCAGAGGTCAGTCATTTTCCCTTCCCTCCAACACTTTATTATTGTTTCTGTGTCATGATTGAAAAAGTGAAGAACACGTGTTAATTTGTCAAATTGTTCAGGTACAGGTACAGGTCCGGACCTGTACCTAAACCTCTGTACCAGTACCTGTACCTGTACCTGATGTTACGTTTAGGTACGCAGCCCTAATATACAGCCATTTACATTCATTGTACATGCTACTGTCTGTAAATGTTTAATAAGGTTTTAGCTGCCATCTGTCAAGGACATCCTGTATAATGTCCTTGTATCTGCATATCAAGACACATATTATGCATGGAGTCAATTATCAGATGCTTCATTGGCATCATGCCTTTGGCTTTTTCTTCCAATTTCTCAGCCAAAAGGGTGTTTCTTACACACATCCAAACTCTCCAGTGCATCAACATTTGTTGGTACTGTACATGTATATCTCCTGGCCTCCAGAGTGTGTAAGGTTATATTTCTGCATCTGCAGACCGGAGTAACAGCCATCTTTTGCTCAGTATTTTTATCAAGCAAAGACTGAACCCAGCAACAAAACTTGTCATCTGTCTAGCAAAATATCTAATATGTAAATTCTATCTATTATAGTAAAATTTTGCAGTAAAAATCTCTACCATATCTGGGTCTTCTGTCTCAACATTTGCGTTATCAGCTGATGCCTGGTGTGATGAGTCTGTACTCAGACGGTGATGTGGAAGCTGGAGACATCCTGGCAGAACTGGGAAGACAGGTGAATAGAAAAATTTAAATTACATTAGAAATATATGTAACAAATTCCTGCCATTTAAATAGTTTTCTAAAGAGAGAACTTTGCACCATGTTATAAAATTCCCACAAAAAATACTTTTAATTTTCTTCACTGGAATTGTTATACTCAAGATTTCAAGTTTCAATTCAACTACACGTGACATGAACATCAAAAGCCAGATAAGTCCAAGGGAGTGTAATAGACAGATAACCAATAGATTGTGTAAACATGCTTAAAGTACGATGCTCTTAAATATAGTCCTATAAACCGTGAAAATTTTGGTCAACGTGGGAAAATTATGTGATGGAGATAATATAGTGACGAAGGTCGATAAAGACCTTGGACGGTTTGGGGTGCCTTATTTTTCTCATTCAAACACTAAGCATCGTATCCTACGACTGGATGCAGTTACTTTTTCTCTTAAACCATATGTTTATCCTCGACACTATCATATTAGTGCACACTTACCTTGTCCTTGAACGCCAGAAATAGCGGTAAAACTTTTCTTTCCGCTGAACACGCCTCGTCTCACCACGACGGCAGCCATGTTGATGACCTCTGGGTCACGGAAGGTGAAAGGTCAGTGCATGTTTTCAAAATGGCTCCGGCTTGAAACGGATTTGTGGTGAGTTGCTTCGACATAGCGCTGTTTTTTCTTCAGATGTGCTATACAAACCACTTATAACGCTACCTTCTGTTAAAGTGATACATTTACATGCACGTGAGTTGAATTTTGCCTACTGAGCCAACAGACGAGGTGATCTTTTTTGCATGAGCAAAAATTATGATTAGGTTCCAGTTTCAACTTTGTTTATACATGCTAACAGGTGTCATCCCAACCAACGTTTTAATGTCTAACATCCACCACATGTATGTTTTATTGCATCAGCTGCAGCTGCATTCTTTCAAGATGACTGAAGTAGAGAAAACGGTGGCTGCGGTAAGGAAGGCTGCTCTTTGTAGGCCATATATTCTTTTAGGCAATGACTATTGCATTGACAACTTCCATTCTAACTTTTTCTCAGAATTGTCGCAAAGCAAATTATTACACTGCGTGTTGACTTTCTTGGTACAGTTTTAACCAGTCTCAAACAGTACTAGTCAGTGTACCTGAATGTAGTCTTGAAACTTTCACCGTGGTTTTAGTTTTGTGTTTTTTGCGGTGACCTTTTCAACATATATAATGCACTACTGTTATTCTTTTTCTGGTGTTTAATCATTTGTACACTTGTTTATGTTTATCACTTAGTTGTTGGTAATTACCAAGGAGTTTGTTAATAAAAATTATTACCAAAAAAATGCCACTGTTATGACTACACGTTTATACAGAACACCTCAGCACCCAATGCACTGACTGGCTCTGCTGCAATTCACCCTGGAAAATCACCTGTGAGTAGAACAATAGTGGAGCTTGTTTTCAATGTAGCCATAGAGAGTGTTGTAGGGCTTCTCTTGCTTGCAGTTAACATACCGGTATAGCCCATACTGGCTATATGATAAGCCCTGTAACACACACCTGCTGTACACACCAGAGTGATCTCTCCAACTGGACTAGTCTACTCCCCCTCTAGGGGTGTTCCTAGGACTCTAACAATATGACTGCAAGCAAGAGAAGCCCTGTAACTCAGTGTAAGAGACGCCACAGCTAGTGCTCAGTGCTGCTTATCTTTTTTTTTTGGCATGATCTAGCCAGGATTTTATTGAGGGTGTGCAGGGGGATATGGTTCTTTTGTAGATTTTGTTGACAAGTGATTCTCAGGATGAATACAAGTGATTTTGTTTTCTACAGCTGATGGTTCTCCAGGCAAACGGTCTCCTGACTGACTTCAGCAAACCAGCCCAGGAGAGAGGTGGGGGAAATCTATTGTTTTGACCAACAACGATAACGTCAGAGAACTAGATGAAATTATGCAGCTTAGCAAGGATGTCTTTGGTCATATTTTTAAATTAAATTGAGGTTGATATTGAAATGGATTATGCTTCTATTGTGTATTTTTGTTACAGAAGATACAATACAAAGTTGAAGTAGAGCATTAAAAGTAAAAATTTAAACACTGCTGTTGTTTCAGCAGAGGTGAGCGAAGATGTGCTGCGGGCCCAGGAGGAGTGGGATGCTGTGGAGACAGTTCAGCCAGGTAGGGAGATGTTATGAACCCACTATGAAACCAGTAGGAAACCCCCCTACGTGATATTGTTAGAGTCCTAGGAACACCCCTAGAGGGGGAGTAGACTAGTCTGGTTGGAGAGATCACTCTGGTGATAGAGTGTACGAAGAGAGATTAAAGTTCTGTTACTCCACAACTGTTGTTGTTGACCCGCTACTGCTAGCGTGACGAGAGCGGTGGGGATTTCATCCACCGTGCCGTTAGCCATCCGGACTCGTATGGACTCGCCAAGGTAAGCGTCGTGGGGGACGTATTTGCCATTGACGAATGTCATCGTACTGCCCGTATCTCGACACATGTGGACCCGTTGTCCATTGACTGTCCCGTCCACGCTCCACTCGTTATCAGGAATAGGCTGGTCGGAGTCCAAGAACTTGTAACGTCCCTGGCAGAACATGCTATTCTGTAGCTTGGCTTTTTGGAGTTTGCGACAGCGGCTGACGTAGTGTCCAGGCACCTTGCAGAAGGCGCATGTGAGGCCGGGTTGTGGTGAGCTCACGCAACCACTCCTTATAGCTGTCCGTGGGTTGCTTTCTGGATGTCCGGAAGCGGCATCAATACTCCTCTTAGAAATAATAAAAGAACCTGACAGCGAGTGCTAAAAGCCACAGGATCGCCAGGAACCAGTGAATTGTTTTAGAATGGGGTAGCTGGCTGATCGAAAGTAGGAACACGTGTACCAAAGGTGTACCATGGGAGGTAATTGGGTAACAGAGAAGAACGTCGGGTATAAAATCAGCTACGTAAGAGAGAGACAAATACGCATTAAAGTATAATTATAACGGGTAATGTGTCAGAAAGCTAAACCAGAAACAGGGAACTGTTTTCAGACGGCCCAGCCGTGTAGGGGATTTGCTGGTAAACAAATAGTGGGTGGTTTGGCAAATGGGCAACACATGTGCAAAAGTCAAAACCATGTCAGAGAAGTGTTGCACTGTCCTTTCTTCTCCCTGTTGAGAGGACTGCATGCCCTTTTTTTGTTAACCGTTATGGGCTATTTTAATTTACCATTAATCGTTGCCGGCCCACTTTAATTCAACGTTAAGCGTTATCAGTATATTCATCGTGAAGCGTTATTGGTCGTTTAATTCAACGTAAAATGTTATTTGTCATCCTAAATTCAGCGTTAAGCGTTAATGAATAATTCTTCGTTACGCCTAATTTTGCCTTTCAAAGTGCAAGAAAATGCATTATTGAAGGTTTAAAAATACAAAATTTCTAGGGGGAGAATGCCCCCGGACCCCCCCTACATTGCTAGCGCCTTCTGCGCTCGGTCCCTTTGGCTCTAGCCAGCACCATGGTTTTCCGTCAATTACCGGAAGTTTGCGGAGAGTTACAGAGTCTATTTAACGAATCCGTTAACCTTGAGAGACAAAAATTACCAAAATATTGAGTAAAAAATATGAAAACATCAGAAGGACCGACAAACACTCTCAACACCATGATTTGCCTCTCAAAATGCGGGAAATTGCGTTTTTAGCCTTTATTTGTGGACGCAATCGGGGACCAGGGCATGTGGGAAACACAGGGAACACATACCTTTATATAATGCGTGCCTCATTACATGTAAGGTGTACGTAATTTTGTCAGTAATCACCTTTTCTCACAAAGCGAGATACCAAATCCAGTGCAGCTTGAAAAAAAAAGCCTGTCAATTTACCGTTAAGCGTTGCCGACCATCCTGAATTTACCGTTAAGCGTTATCGGCCCTGCTGAATTTACCGTTAACCGTTGCCAGCCCCCCTCCATGCCCTCTGTTGAGGCTGACGGCGGAGTCACGCAGCACGGGAAGGCACTGGAACGTTGCTTCTCTCCTATAGGCTCCCCTGGGCGGCTGCCACGTTGTTGAACTTCGGAAGTGTCTGGAGTAGTCCTCTTGCAGCAAAGGCCTACTAAACAGCTCCTGAAGGCACGTCCGGATGCAACCACTGGGACTGTCCTGTCCTATCGTATCCCTGTATAAACAGCTGAGGCTTGGAACACTGAAGAGTAGGATCTGGGACGTTATTCCCTCGGTAGTGGTGACCGGGAAGACAGGAGACGAGGTTGGCACAAAAGCAAGAACTGCTGTCTGGTGTCAAACTTCCCTGGTGAAGTCACAGGTTGAACTCTGGAAGGGGTCAGTTAAGTCCATGGTTTAGAGTATCAAAGGCCCTGGAAAAATTGCAAAAGATCACACCAGTGTGTTGTTTTTTGTCGATTGATTCAATCCAGTCCTCTGTTACAAAGTGCAGGGCAGACTCGCAAGAATGGCGCTTTCTGAAACCTGACTGGCATTGGGAGAGTAGTTGGTGCTGGTTAAGGTAACCCTATAGCTGGTTGTGAACCGCCCTTCTACTGTATTTTGGAAAATACCAGGTAGGATAGATACTGGGCGATAATCAGAGTCAATGTGGAAACAACAGTTGTGGAGTAAACAGAACTTTAATCTCTCTTTCATCAAAGATGCAGGGCATATGTTACTTCTCAGACCTGTGTACAGAAATTGTTCCAAAACTATTAGTACATTGTAACGTTAAGTCTACTTGGATTGTTGTGTTCCCTCCAAAGTTGTCTTTTAAACTCCAAAACAAAGAGCTAGGGTCAAGACAAGCACTTCATCTCATTATGTTACTATTGCTGACTGTTACCTTATTGGTACACAACATTATTTGTGTGTTTTGGAAAAATAAGCACAAGAACTTTGTACTTTCTTTTTTACAACTCTTCTGTCACTACACTGATCTTGTATGTCTATATTCAGTAATGCGATACATATGTACATACATTTACATGTATAACCTTTCCCTACTACCACCTTTTGGTGTGATATTTAAAGTGAAAGACCAGAACTAACCACTAACATTCCTCTTCCTTCTGACTGCTGCATGATGTGTGCTACAGAAAACCAGAGTGAAGGTATCACGAGCCCTTGGTTGAGTAGCGTAGTGCTGTGTGTCACATAATTCAGCAAAATATGCAGCCCTAGTAGATTTGCAGGTTTCCTCTTTCAGGCCTTGCTGTAATCTTGGTAGATGCAGCTTACTGTAGTCATATCTATTAGATGTAGGCTGACTTTTGCAAGCATTACATGAGGCTGTGGTGATGCAATGTATACCGTGTCAATTGTGTTACACATGTAGGGCTAGCTTTTGATGACTTAATTTTCTGCTATACCATTTTTGTCAGTACATAACAGTGTTTGATATGTATACATACTTTTTTTATAGTGACACATTTGTAGTATTTGTAAGAAATTTGTATGACCTAACGTAAATAGCGGTTTCAGTGTTGCATTTTTGCACTAGAAGAGCGAAAAGTAATTAGGAAATTAGGCTTACACTGCAGCTTTTGTCTTGCATCAAATCACTTGTTGGAGTGTTGTTTTCTTCTTTCCCTATTCACATCTCACAGCACTAAGATGCTAACAATCCTGTTTTGTGTTTGGACAGATGTATGTTGCGTACCTCAGTGTTGGTGACTGCTCTGTGGCAGTGATGTTCAGTTGTATCAATTGCAAGCCAGCAAGATAAATGGCAAACTAGGGATCCATTCTTAAGAAGATGTCAAATAAACCCAAGAATCCACTGTACTTTCAATGTTTGGCCTTGTAATTCTGTCTGTAGGTACAAGAGGGATTAATCATTTAAAACAAACCTTACTGGATGTATACTGGATCAATATAATAATGATTTGTTTCCATTCTTCAGGAACAGGCAGCTTACAAAATCAGTCCAGTCTGATATCTTTTAATGAAGCTCTGGCCTTTTTCCAAACCAAGGACCTCAGTGAATATATGGTGAGGAGAACTTTACAAGAATGTGTCATATCTATATGGTAGTGTGTCTTCATAATGTTTGTGTATTGTTTGAATTCGAAAGTCTTTTCATATGTACATATGTACATACTGTATCCTCATGATCTTCGGACTCGAAGAAGAAGCCAACAACAACAACAAGCATATGTACTTGAACATGTACATTTAAAGGATATATAGTTCCATTGAAGCACATTGTTTTCCTGTACCTGTACCTGTAGATGAAGATCAAGCCCACAGTACAGAGATCAGGGTTTTCTGCCCTGCGCCACTGGTTGTTTGGTCCACCCAGATTACAGAACAGTCTACATGAAGAGAGGAACCTAGTTTTTGCTATGGGACTATGTGAGTAACAACAAATTCGGCAAGGTTGGCAATGTACATATAGGTCTTTAGTTTTGATGTCTGTTAAAATCTAACTTGTTTGAGATTTACTACACAGGCTGTGTAGAATCACAGAGAAAGTGTATCGCAAACATCCAGAGTGAAAAGAAATGTAGTTGTAAACTTGTAGTTGTAAAATGACCCTTTTGCTCCCCTTCCTTGTGTAGACCCCTTTGATAACACAGAGGAGACCCACATGCGTGTGCTACAGACGGTCTACAAGAGACTTACTGGGACCAAGTTGGACTGTCCCAGATTTGGTGGACACTGGGAACAGATTGGATTCCAAGGTGATTTGTTTTAAGTTTAAACTTGACTCACTACCTGGTATTTATATCAAGGAGCAGAACCATGTACTATTGCTTCTGTTTGAAGTGACATTATTTTGCATCCAATAGAATTGCACATTTCAAAGTTGATACAAAGTTTTCAGCATACTAACTATAACTTCAATGCTTAGGATCTGACCCAGCCACAGACCTACGAGGTACAGGATTCCTGGGCCTGATGCAGGTCCTGTACTTTGTCATGGAACCAAGAACCTTGTCTCTGGCTAGGGATATCTACAAGCTGTCCCTCCACGAGACTCAGGTACTGAACATACCAGTAGTAGAGTGCAAATGTTAGTTTGGGGAAGGGTAGTGACATGTAGGTTGGTATTGTTTTACTTTGAAGTACTTTTCTGATTTGCTACAGTACAACAGGCTACCTATTCATGTAACATTTTTGTTTTATGTCCAGTTGTTGGTAAAACTGTACTGTCTCATGTACACATGTTGAAGGTACAATGTTTATGTAGTTGAGTCTATGGAGGTGCTCACTGGACATCTTTGTTCTTCCCAGAACTTCCCCTTCTGTGTGATGTCCATCAACATCACCAGAATTGCCCTGCAGGCACTGAGGGAGGGCAACTTATCCAAGTGAGGAAAATAAATGATTCCTAAATCCATTTTAGCTTAAGTGATTTTACTACTGATGTACTCTTATTGAGCCTTGCCTAAGTGAAGTTTTGCCATAGTTGTGTTGAAAACTTGCATCAACTCCCTTTTGCAGACCAGGTCATTGATATTTTTCTGTCCCACAGGGAGTGTAACAGAAGACAGCAGATCATAGCAGTCATCAATGACTTCTATGTAGCAACCTTCTTCCACCTCTACCAGATCTGGAAATCACAGCACAAGACAATAGCTGACTCTGGATATGTCATTCAAGGTGACTTTTACAGTTCCACCTCAGGGTCAAATAGCACCAGAGAGGGTCATGGGTTGTTGGGTCAGTGTGAGTGTTTATCAGCACCAAGGACATGGGTGCACCAAGGACATGGGATGTAGTGTCAGTGTAAATGCGAGTCAGTACTACATGTAAGGACATGGATCATTGGGTCAGTGTGAATGTTAATCAGCACCAAGGACATGGGTCATTGGGTCAGTGTGAATGTTAATCAGCACCAAGGACATGGGTTGTAGGGTCAGTGTGAATGTTAATCAGCACCAAGGACATGGGCTGTTGGGTCAGTGTGAATGTTGAACACCACAAGGAACCATATCAGGGTTTATAGGTTGTATTATGCGTGTAAATGTGAATGTAGATCAGTGCCAGGTGTGTATGTAACGGGAAGTTTGTCTGTAGATGAAGATCAACTCCAGAGACAGCCTAAATATTAGTGTTGTTATGTTATGTTATATGACTGTTATAAATCATACCAGCACTGAAGCTTGTCTCAATTTTTCAGACGTAACAACATTCGTCAACAAAAACCCCCGCGCCGTGATCCGTGAGCTGGAAAAATACCTGAGCGAGAAGCGAGCCAATGCCATTGGTCAGATGGATTCTCCGAGGGGAGCAAGTACAGGGAAGGACAGTTTTGTGGGGGTTTGTGACCTGGAACCAGAGGAGGAGGAGGTTGATTTGGTGTAGTTACATCCATTTTCTGTAAATATTGCTATTTTTAGTTATGATTTGTGTGTGTATGTTTGTGTTTTTGTATGTTTTTGCATTTGTGATTCAAAACTTTCTCTTGACTGAAAAAGTTCTCATCTTAACTTCTAAAGGCTCTCACATGATAGCTTATATTGATTACCATTGATAATTTACCATGCATTTATACAGTAACTGTAACAAAGTAAGAAAATAGTCTTTATTTTTTTCATTTCATACTTTAACATATTTTTATACAAATGAAGTTAAAGAAAAAAATCATACAGATTTGGGAGATGAGCCCTTATATCCCTCAACCGCATTCCATTATTCTTGGCATATTTCTTAAAAATAAAAGGCTAATATTTTGGGAAGGTAGCATTCAATAACAGTGTTCGAAATACCTGTCTGCAGTCTGCAATTTGCAGATAGATTTTCAAGATTGCAGAAGAAAAATTTATACAATCTGCAATTTTGCAGCAGGAAAAATTGGCACTTGGATTTGGTGCTCTTGGCCCCAAGGACAGACAACACTTATAAGCTCCTGTTCTGAAACAACAGGAGCTTCTTCACTAATTTACATCAACCTTGTCTTGACTTGTTTATCTTTTGTTTCCTTGTGGACTTCAAAAAATTTGTCTTCACTAATTTGCATATCAATCAATAGTTCATGCTTATAAACTTGCAAGATTGTAGTATGGAGGCTTGTGTATTTGCAGAAAGTATTTCCAAATTGCAGAACAAAATTTTGACTCTTCTGCAATATTGCAGAGCACTGAAAAAAAGTATTTCGACCACTGAATAAGGACAACCTAAGCTATCACATACCCTAGAATTAATAATCAATGTTTGAATGGTGCTACTTTTCATCAATTGTGGTCAAATTTTGGTCTCATTGTTGAAGAAAGTTTGTTGATCTTTTTGCCACAAAGATATGGAAGGATACACTCTACAGCCACAATTTGGATTCCATTGAATTGAATGACATCAGTGATTTTCAAACTTTGTACCTTATAATATCATAAGGTAACTAGAGTTCCACGATCTCATACCTTCGCCAAATGATGTTAATCTTTATGGCTGACAAATTATAGATTATTCCCACTGATTGTGCAAATAGGATCCTCATTTCAATGAATTATATCACTTTATCATATTGTCAACCTTAAGACAGTCTTATATTAGCAAACAGTGCGATTTTATTATTTCCTCATAAATTATGCAAATAAGGTCCAGATTTGAATACATTATGTTTAATGATGTTTGCCTTCACTGAATTTTCAAATACCACAGGTATGACATTCCAGGCAGTTATCATTACAGAATTATAACATTTTCTCATTAATTATGCAAATTAAGTCCTCATTTCCATAATCAATATCTGCCTGTGTTTCTCTCCTACTCAATAACCAATGTCATAAGCTTCAATAGTCCTATCATGAAATGATAGGACTATGAGCTGATTTATAGAATTTCCCCATAAAGTATGCAAATCACATCCATATTTGCATAATTGTCACATAATTATATCAAGCATCACATAAGCTACCTACATACCAAAAATCACGACGATCCGTCAACCGGTTCTTGAGTTATCCTCTTTTGAATATTTTAAAACAGATAGCCCTGCAGTTCCAGGGCAACCCGCTAGGGGGCCCAAACTTACGTCACTCCTTTCCCAGCACAAGAGCTACCTACCATCCAAATTTTGTCACCCTAGCATGTCTGGATCGTGAGATATCAAAACCGGAAGTTCAGCTGCAGTACCATAACAAGCCGCTAGGGGGCCCAAAATCTAATCATTTCGAGCTCTCATCAAGACCTACCC
>NW_017802636.1:251752-254415 GCF_001625305.1 Branchiostoma belcheri | reverse complement strand
AGTGTCAGTGTAAATGCGAGTCAGTACTACATGTAAGGACATGGGTCGTTGGGTCAGTGTGAATGTTAATCAGCACCAAGGACATGCGTTGTTGGGTCAGTGTGAATGTTGAACACCACAAGGAACCATATCAGGGTTTATAGGTTGTATTATATGCATGTAAATGTGAATGTAGATCAGTGCCAAGTGTGTATGTAATGAAAAGTTTGTCTGTAGATGAAGATCAACTCCAGAGACAGCCTAAATATTAGTGTTGTTATGTTATGTTATATGACTGTTATAAATCATACCAGCACTGAAGCTTGTCTCAATTTTTCAGACGTAACAACATTCGTCAACAAAAACCCCCGCGCCGTGATCCGTGAGCTGGAAAAATACCTGAGCGAGAAGCGAGCCAATGCCATTGGTCAGATGGATTCTCCAAGGGGAGCAAGTACAGGGAAGGACAGTTTTGTGGGGGTTTGTGACCTGGAACCAGAGGAGGAGGAGGTTGATTTGGTGTAGTTACATCCATTTTCTGTAAATATTGCTATTTTTAGTTATAATTTGTGTGTGTATGTTTGTGTTTTTGTATGTTTTTGCATTTGTGATTCAAAACTTTCTCTTGACTGAAAAAGTTCTCATCTTAACTTCTAAAGGCTCTCACATGATAGCTTATATTGATTACCATTGATAATTTACCATGCATTTACTGTATACAGTAACTGTAACAAAGTAAGAAAATAGTCTTTATTTTTTTCATTTCATACTTCAAGATATTTTTATACAAATGAAGTTAAAGAAAAAAACCATACAGATTTGGGAGATGAGCCCTTATATCCCTCAACAGCATTCCATTATTCTTGGCATATTTCTTAAAAATAAAAGACTAATATTTTGGGAAGGTTGCATTCAATAAGGACAACCTAAGCTATCACATACCCCAGAATTAATAATCATTTGAACGGTGCTACTTCTCATCAATTGTCAAATTTTGGTCTCATTGTTGAAGAAAGTTTGTTGATCTTTTTGCCAGAAAGATATGGAAGGATACACTCTACAGCCACAACTTTCAGGAATAATTTTGGATTCCATTGAATTGAATGACAGCAGTGATTTTCACAACTTTGTACCTTAGAATATCATAAGGTAAATATAGGTACTTTACAAATAGTGTTACTATTGGTTATGTTCATTATGCTATATTAATTGTTTATTGTTGTTAAATTAGTAATTAGTTTCCATTGGTGAGTTTATGATCCTTTGTTTTGTATGATCCTTTGTTTTGTATGACATATGCTACCATATAGTTTATGATAGTTTATGATATATGCTACCATTTTATTTGAGGAGTCTGCATGTACATCCTTACATGTGTACTTACAGGCTATGTGATTATGTCTCCATGTAAGTACTGTACAACCAGTATATAAGTACCAACTGAATGCCAGATGTTAGCATAGGATGATAGAACAAATTACAAGCAAAGTGGACAGTGTAGGTTGTAAGAGACCATCTTCTTTAATATATGTGGACCAAGTCAATCAAATGTGGCTAATATAAGGGTTAAAGGGACTGAAGATTTACCCAAAGTGTCGTAAAACATAATGTGTGTATGTAACAGACAATCAGTGTTCATGAACTTTTAATGATGTTGTGCTTCTTCACCAGAGTAATGTTCACAAGAGAATCAACCATTTGCCGAGTCTGTAGCCAAAAGTTTGAACTGAGAGGACAAAACAATTATTTAGATAACGCTTCAAAGTTAACAGAAATAAGGTACATGTACCAGTCATAATGTCAAACAAGTGGCAATACTGACATTTTTTCCAAAAAATAAGGTAACTTCACAGGTTCAGGTAGGGATCCTAAACTTGTAATGGACCAAATGTGTGTACTATTGTACTATTATTGTAGTAATGTATCAAGAAAAGCCATGCTCTTCTTATCTGCAGTACTGAAAGCCACCATCTGCACCACCAAATGTGATGGTTGCTGCTGTTGAGTACATATTAGACATCTAAACTGCAACTGTAACGTAAAAGAGCAGCTCTTTCTTCATAATACATACTTGCTCTAGTCAGACTTATTTGTCTCAAAGAGATAACAGAGAACTAGATTTTGATGTGTGTCTGTAGATAGATGTATTTTTGTAGGCAGTGTTGTTTGTTGCATAGATAATACCAGTAGGTACATGTGTATTTACAATGGGTATTACATGTACATGTATAATATAAAGGTATTGAGGCTGCAATAATGTGTGGACTTGTTTCATGTCACCAAGCATAAACTTGCTTGATACAATCTGATCATGATATGGCTTCTTTTGATTTAACAAGGTTTAATGAAAGTGTAATGCCAATCCAAAACTAAAATTTTCTTACAATAAAAATAATCTGTTCTAGGGATAGCTTCTTTGAAGAATTGTATTTCAAGATAGGATGAAAGGAATATAAAAGGATATAAAATATTGAATACAGTGCAAAGCCATGCTCAAATGGTATGGATGAATGCTACACAGGGTGATGGAAAATATGGGGATGAAGCTGCTTGCATTGTAGTAGTGTCTGTAGAAACTTGTATTTTTGTCTACTGAAGCTTTACACAAAATATCATCTACATGTACTCCAAAATAAATCTAACAGTAGATGTCCAGTATGGAGTGTCCATGCTTATCTTTCTTC
>NW_017802636.1:248039-251732 GCF_001625305.1 Branchiostoma belcheri | reverse complement strand
TGCAGTTCCAGGGCAACCCGCTAGGGGGCCCAAACTTACGTCACTCCTTTCCCAGCACAAGAGCTACCTACCATCCAAATTTTGTCACCCTAGCATGTCTGGATCGTGAGATATCAAAACCGGAAGTTCAGCTGCAGTACCATAACAAGCCGCTAGGGGGCCCAAAATCTAATCATTTCGAGCTCTCATCAAGACCTACCCACCTACCAAGTATAAAGATAATCCATCTAAGCTTTCTCGAGTTATGCTGTTGACAGACAGACAGACAGACACACGGCCAGGAAAACATAACCTTCTCCAATTCTTGGCGAAGGTAAATATAGGTACTTTACAAATAGTGTTACTATTGGTTTTTTTTATATTTTTTTTTTATTTACTTCGGAATTCACCTCAAAACAAGGCTCGTGAGAGCCACTTACATGTTTTGGGTTACAGTGATGACTGCGTGGTCAGATATTTGTTCACCCTTGATTTAAACCGTTGGAGGTTGTAATTTGCGGTGAAACATTCACGGGGAAGCTTGTTCCACAGTGAAGTGGTTCTGGGGAAGAAACTGTCAGCATGAAATTTTCTCTTGACTGATGGACTATTGAGGAAGAAAGGGTGATTTTCTGCTGTTGAGGTGGCTAAGCGTGTTCTTGCAGAGAATGTTCTGAGTGGGGGTATGAGGGAGTGCAGTTCAGCAGAGCATCTGCCGTGGAAATATCGATAAAGTGGCTATGTTCATTATGGTATATTAATTGTTTATTGTTGTCAAATTAGTAATTAGTTTCCATTGGTGAGTTTATGATCCTTTGTTTTGTATGATCCTTTGTTTTGTATGACATATGCTACCATATAGTTTATGATAGTTTATGACAGTTTATGATATATGCTACCATTTTATTTGAGGAGTCTGCATGTACATCCTTACTTACAGGCTATGTGATTATGTCTCCATGTAAGTACTGTACAACCAGTATATGAGTACCAACCAAATGCCAGATGTTAGCATAGGATGATAGTACAAATTACAAGCAAAGTGGACAGTGTAGGTTGTAAGAGACCATCTTCTGTAATATATGTGGACCAAGTCAATCAAATGTGGCTAATATAAGGGTTAAAGGGACTGAAGATTTACCCAAAGTGTCGTAAAACATATTAATGTATGTATGTAACAGACAATCAGTGTTCATGAACTTTTAATGATGATGTTGTGCTTCTTCACCAGAGTAATGTTCACAAGAAGATCAACCATTTGCCGAGTCTGTAGCCAAAAGTTTGAACAGAGAGGACAAAACAATTATTTAGATAACGCTTCAAAGTTAACAGAAATAAGGTACATGTACCAGTCATAATGTCAAACAAGTGGCAATACTGACATTTTTTCCAAAAAATAAGGTAACTTCACAGGTTCAGGTAGGGATCCTAAACTTGTAATGGACCAAATGTGTGTACTATTGTACTATTATTGTAGTAATGTATCAAGAAAAGCCATGCTCTTCTTATCTGCAGTACTGAAAGCCACCATCTGCACCACCAAATGTGATGGTTGCTGCTGTTGAGTACATTAGACATCTAAACTGCAACTGTAAAAGAGCAGCTCTTTCTTCATAATACATACTTGCTCTGGTCAGACTTATTTGTCTCAAAGAGATAACAGAGAACTAGATTTTGATGTGTGTCTGTAGATAGATGTATTTTTGTAGGCAGTGTTGTTTGTTGCATAGATAATACCAGTAGGTACATGTGTATTTACAATGGGTATTACATGTCATTGGGTATTACATGTACATGTATAATATAAAGGTATTGAGGCTGCAATAATGTGTGGACTTTTTCATGTCACCAAGCATAAACTTGCTTGGTACAATCTGATCATGATATGGCTTCTTTTGATTTAACAAGGTTTAATGAAAGTGTAATGCCAATCCAAAACTAAAATTTTCTTACAATAAAAATAATCTGTTCTAGGGATAGCTTCTTTGAAGAATTGTATTTCAAGATAGGATGAAAGGAATATAAAAGGATATACAATATTGAATACAGTGCAAAGCCATGCTCAAATGGTATGGATTAATGCTACACATGGTGATGGAAAATATGGGGATGAAGCTGCTTGCATTGTAGTAGTGTCTGTAGAAACTTGTATTTTTGTCTACTGAAGCTTTACACAAAATATCATCTACATGTACTCCAAAATAAATCTAACAGTAGATGTCCAGTATGGAGTGTCCATGCTTATCTTTCTTCTTTACATTATTACATTTAGCAGATGTTTAGTGGCTGGAATGTTTATTCATCATATGATTGAGTGGCGGGTAGTTTAAAAACATAATGGCCAATGTTGCATTGCATCTTCAGAGCTAAATACACTGGGAAATGTATGTTTTTTTAACATCGACATCACAATGTTGTCATAAATAACATAGTAAGCCATTTTATGTGTACAAATGAAAACTCCTAAATTGCACGCTAATAAGTTTTTAGTACGTCCAGGACTAATAGTCACATTATGCTATATATTCAGGAAAAAGTGTATTCTTAACCCTCTTGTACTCCTTTAATAATATCTTGGCACTTGGTCGTTGCGTGGGGTTCTTGTTGTGACACTGTTGATGCACTTTGAACAAGTGTAATCTGACAACATCACTTCCATCTACATTTCCCAGTAAGTAGTCAACAACAGCTGGAATTTTCCAAATGTCCGTTTTTTCATCATATGAAGGCATTCTCGAGTCCTCAAATGGCTCACTTTCGAAGGGCCAAAGCTGTTCAGGTGCAACAAAATCAGACACAATTTCTCGTCTTCCACACTTAACAAAAAGCCGTGCTTCTGGATTTACTTCTGGTAACGCGTCCAAATCATTTAAGACAAGTTTAAGATCCTCTGTGATAAGAAATTGGGACAGGGTCTTAAAGAGGTCATTTGAGTCACACATGACCCTTGTGCCAATTGGACTATTGTGTAGGAAATGTATTGCTTCCAGGTAGCTCAGAGCCACGTTAAATCTTGCCCAAACATTGTTTAACTTGCTGAACTCCTCACTGTCTAAGACGGTCTCAATGTTTTCTGCAGATCCAAGCCTGTAATACTCTGTGAGGAGAGTTGTGTGGCATGATCCCACCAGTTGCACGACATGTGAAGTGTGTTGCATGTTCTTCAGCATCTCTACACCATGTAGGAAGTCCTGCTGGAAAGCCTCCTCAGTCAGGTTACTATACACCACGGTGTGGCCTCTCCAGGTAGCTTTGTAAACCTACAAGATGCAGATGGAAAATATGTTGTTATGTGAGTACATGCAGAGATACCAAAACCAGAAGTTCCACTTCGGTACGACCAATAACAAGGCACACCATGTTAAGATCTTATTAAGAGCTACACAATTAGTACCAATTTTTTGTTATCGTGAAAAAAAAAACAGAAAAGTGACTACCAGGCATGTCTGAACTCCAAGCCTCTTGCCTAGAATTTTTGCAAACCTGACACATGATATACTAAAAGGCTCTGCCCAAGAAGCATGGCACAAAATAAAAGGGAGAATAGTCGCACGGACTGGATTTCCCCTGGGAAATCTTCTGACCCAGTTTAAAACACATTAAGTTCTTATCACACAACACTTCTTGCAGACTTCTTGGAAGGGATTTCAGATCCGTACAGGCAAGAAGTGATTCTTCATGACTTTGCTCTTCACGCACCTCCTGCACCAAAAG
>NW_017802636.1:208034-248019 GCF_001625305.1 Branchiostoma belcheri | reverse complement strand
AATTGTATTCAAGATAGGATGAAAGGAATATAAAAGGATATAAAATATTGAATACAGTGCAAAGCCATGCTCAAATGGTATGGATGAATGCTACACAGGGTGATGGAAAATATGGGGATGAAGCTGCTTGCATTGTAGTAGTGTCTGTAGAAACTTGTATTTTTGTCTACTGAAGCTTTACACAAAATATCATCTACATGTACTCCAAAATAAATCTAACAGTAGATGTCCAGTATGGAGTGTCCATGCTTATCTTTCTTCTTTACATTATTACATTTAGCAGATGTTTAGTGGCTGGAATGTCCATTCATCTTATGATCATATACTGATATAGCTGGTAGTTTTAAAACTTAAATGGCCAATATTGCATTGCATCTACAGAGCTAAATACATTTGGAAATGTTTTTTTTTAACATCGACATCATAATGTTGTCATAAATAACATAGTACGCCATTTTATGTGTACACATGAAAACTGAAAACTAAATTGCACGCTAACAAGTTTTTAGTACATTCAGGACTTTATGCTATATATTTGGGAAAAAGTGTATTCCTAACCCTCTTGTACTCCTTTAATAATACCTTGGCACTTGGTCGTTGCGTGGGGTTCTTGTTGTGACACTGTTGATGCACTTTGAACAAGTGTAATCTGACAACATCACTTCCGTCTACATTTCCCAGTAAGTAGTCAACAACAGCCGGAATTTTCCAAATGTCAGTTTTTTCATCATATGAAGGCATTCTCGAGTCCTCAAATGGCTCACTTTCGAAGGGCCAAAGCTGTTCAGGTGCAACAAAATCAGACACAATTTCTTGTCTTCCACACTTAACAAAAAGCTGTGCTTCTGGATTTACTTCTGGTAACGCGTCCAAATCATTCAAGACAAGTTTAAGATCCTCTGTGATAAGAAACTGGGACAGGGTCTTGAAGAGGTCGTTTGAGTCACACATGACCCTTGTGCCAATTGGACTATTGTGTAGGAAATGTATTGCTTCCAGGTAGCTCAGAGCCACGTTAAATCTTGTCCAGACATTGTTTAACTTGCTGAACTCCTCACTGTCTAAGACGGTCTCAATGTTTTCTGCAGATCCAAGCCTGTAATACTCTGTGAGGAGAGTTGTGTGGCATGATCCCACCAGTTGCACGACATGTGAAGTGTGTTGCATGTTCCTCAGCATCTCTACACCATGTAGGAAGTCCTGCTGGAAAGCCTTCTCAGTCAGGTTACTATACACCACGGTGTGGCCTCTCCAGGTAGCTTTGTAAACCTACAAGATGCAGATATGGGAAATATGTTGTAATGTGAGTACATGCAGAGATGTCAAAACCGGAAGTTCCACTTTGGTATAACAAGGCAGTCATCATGTTGAGATCTTATTTAGGTTAAGAGCTACACTTAATTAAGTTCTTATCACACAACACTTCTTGCAGACTTCTTGGAAGGGATTTCAGATCCGTACAGGCAAGAAGTGATTCTTCACGACTTTGCTCTTCACGCACTCTCCTGCACCAAAAGTAAGCTTATTATTCTCTATTTCTTAACTGTATTGTTTGAAACAAATAATGCCATAGAAAAAATGGTATCATACATGTAAACAAAGATACTGGTAACCAGATTTCCCCCGGGAAATCTTATGACCCCCATTATAGACAACACTACTTTCAGACCTAGCTTGTGTTACACAAGCTCTTTTGGAGGCAACCTTAATTAGGGGGGCAGGAGCGCTATTTAGTCAGGCTATTTCAGACCCAGACAGGAAAGAAGTGATTCTTCAGTGACTCACTCTTCACGCTTCTGTACCACAAGTAAGCTTATTGCTATTATTTCTTACCTGTATTATTTGAAACATTTAGACTAATGCCATCTAGTAAAAATGGTATCATACCTGAAAGAGGTTATAGGGAGATTACCTCCTTGTAACAGTAATGCATGTGTCTAACTTCTCTCTGGAAACCTGGGCATTGCTGTTCAACAAAAGTATTCAAGTGTTTTTAAGTTTTTGTGCTGTCTCTGCGTCGTTTGAAACTATTTGTTTATCTGCATGGGACTAGATAAAACTCCTAGTTTATTGCTTTATTTGATTGTGACCACAGATTGGGAAACAAAACAGGTGGTGGTACTGTGGCATTTATTTTTCTCTCAACTTTTCTGCTTCGATAATTCCATTGTCCAGATCCTCACTGCCCTGTAGGGAAATGTCACTCCTGGTTCCTGCCTGATCATGGATGTTCATGTGCCTGCTCATAGATGTACAAAAAAAATGCCACTGGGTCCACTAGGCCACTGCTAGCCTCTATCAGGCTTCAGAAGCAGCTGGAAAGAGTAAAAACTGGCCAAGTATATACCCCGGTATTGGTAATTGATAATTACCAGAAAATGGTAATTGTCTGGCAAACCCTTTCCATTTGCCACACTAAGACACAAATACAAAAAAGGGAGCCCATAAAAACGTCTATAAACATGCCACAATTAAGCCGAAGCCTAAAACTCTACTTGGAAATAGGGTACAATTTCTACTCTTTGCAGCTGCTTCAAAATCCTGGTGAAGGTTAGATTTCAACTACTTGTGGGATGGGTTTTGATGTGATGCCAATGTCCTGTTTTGCAGTTTACAGTTCCACATCATCATGGCTGCAGAAACCTTTGATCTTGACTATTTGGCTTGCCTGGAAGACTCGTCCAGAAAGCTGGAGTCCACCTCACAACAACGACTGGAGCTGATGCTGAAGGCCCAGAGGGAGGTGGACACCTACCTGGAACAGCTGAGTTTGGACCATCCCACAGGATGGGTGATACCACCTAAAGAAGTACAGGTAAGTCTGGTGGGTGAGGTAGGGGGCTTTATTACCTGCATGAAAAATGGAGGTATTGTTTTTGGTGTGTCTGTCTATGTATGTCTGTGTATGTGTCTGTCTGTGTGTGTTTCCGCAACTTTGTAGTCAGCATAACTTCAGAACGACTTTATGGATTGTGATGATATTTGGTATGATGGTAAGTCTTGGAAAGACAAAGGTCAAGGTCAAGTATGGGCCTCCTGGTGGATGACCTTGGTACTGCAGCAGAACTTCCGGTTTTTGTATCTTTTATCCTGAACAATCTATGGTCTTGATTTTTTAGTGACAGATAGCTTATCCTGTCAGGAATAAGTGGCGTAAGTGTGGTCCCCCTAGCAGCTTGTTCTGGAACTGCAGGTTAGTTTCTGGTAAAAACTTTCAAAGCCAATAAGTCCAGATTGGAACAACGTATTTTCATCATTTTTGGTGTGTAGGTACATGAGAGACAGTTGTACATGATTAAATGCAAATTATGCAAATGAGGACTTAATTTGCATAATTAATGAGGAAATTTTATAATTACAGTGTTTCATATAATGGTACCGCTATACATGTAATCTATTTAATCTGTGTCAGGCAGAACATCAACAGATATCAATTATGCAAATGATGACCTGATTTGCATAATTAATGTGAAAATTTTATACCTCATAACATGTGTAACTTACTTAAAGGTATGCATCGCTATGCATATATTATGTTAATGTAGAGGTATTTGCATAATTAATGAGGACAAACCAAGCCCATAACCAAGTCAACAGATAATATAATATTTACTGCTTTATAAGTATTTAGTCCTTCCTGAACATTGATCATCATTTATTTGTTTACAAGATATTTCTCTGAAATGCATTACAGTGCACATACATGACAATAATGTTTACTCACACCTTCTGGTGCTATAACTTAAAGTTGCCTCGTCTCTAGATCTTCATCTCTATTTTATCTATGTGTTCAGTACACTTCAATAATGAATGTAAAATTAACTATTGGTGCCTTCTCTTCCCTCCTAAATCTCCCACGGTCACATCAGGGCCAGGTACAGGGGCCTCCAATGGCAGAGCTGCTTCCCATACAGGAGAATGGTGTCAGTATAGGTAAGCTAGTCTCCAAAAGCTGAATACTGTTTAAACTCAGCCATAAAGGCTGTTGGCCTTCTTACGACTTTAGGCCCTCATTCCACTTAGATTTCAATGTCGTTTTGTTCGACTTTCTAGGACAGTGTTTGTGCTCTTTCCTCCGGCGTTAACTTGTTTGTGTGTTTGTGTGTGTTGGTTTGTTGGTTGGTTGTTAAGATGCACCTCGTCCACAGAGGTAGCACTGCAACACTTCAGCCGTATTGGTGAGGAGGCAGGACGAGAAGGTCACCCCGGGCACATGGCGGCGGTCCCCGGCAACTCCACCGCCCCGGGTGCCATCGGAGACTACTTAGCAGCCTCCTTTGATCCACGTAAGATTGCCACAAGATTCATGCATTACCTAGGTTTAATACTTATACATATAAGTTATAGGCTTTGGAAATGGTCAGATGTCACTGACTAAAGTAGTAGAGCCTATTACTAAACTAAAGCTTAGGGTATCCGTCAGACTTATGAGAGTTGCATACTGCCAACCCTCTGCAGACCACGTCACCTTCAGTCGAGGGGCTGTAAACATGCAGCAGCAGATTGTGCAGTGGGTGGGCCAGCTGTTCGGGTACCCGAGCACATGCGCTGGAAATCTCACGTCAGGCAGTACTGCGGCAATCATGGTTGCCATTGGAACAGCCAGAGACAAGAAGGTCCCAGAAAGTAAAGACTACAGCAGGTAACATGGCTGAAACCAGCTGAGGCCAAGGCCACAGATTGACCAAATATCTGTTTTTGTTGACTCAACAAAGATAATCCGTTTAAGCCTTCATCCACAGTTCTAACCCCTTTGTTTTTCTCCCTGTCTGTATCTCAACCTTTTGCTTTTGTCCTAATGAAAACAGGAGTGTGTTATACATCAGTGAGTTGACACACGACAGTGTGGAGAAATGCCTGAACACACTCGGGATGCGGGAGGCGGTGATCAGACATGTGCCTGTGGATGACCAGTATAGAATGGACGTAAACAAGCTGCGCAAATTCATTGAAGATGACTTGAAGGTTTGAACCTCGCGTGCCTAGGCCTGTTTGGTGACGGCTGAAAGGTTTAATTTCAAAGTCGTGTAAAAGGATGGGATGTACTGACTAAGCAATCTCCATACAAAATCTGCCTGGGGAATATTAGCAGAACTCTATTTTCTTGCCTCCCTAGCCTGCCTCCCACCTTTTCCTCAGTCTGAGGTCCTCATCAGTCTGATTGCCTGCTTTACTTTTTTCTTCTTCCCAGGATGACCTGCTCCCATTCCTTGTGGTGGCCACTACAGGGACTACAGACGTCGGCTCCGTGGATCCTGTCCCTGCCATTCGAGCCATCGCTACTCAGTACAACATGTGGCTGCATGTGGACGCCTGCTACGGAGGCTTCTTCGTGCTCTGTGACTCCACTAAACACCTCTTTGAAGGGGTGGAGACAGCGGACTCCATCTCTGTGGACCCTGACAAGGGTACTTCATTCATTTGTTTGTTTGTTCATTTGTTCCATCATTCAACCCTAAATTAAGGTTAGCGTAAGAATGTGTTTGAATAAGGAATAATTAGCTGCAATGGCCATTTGCCCTTGAGAAAGTTCGGAGGACTGACCAGTTGCCTGTTCGTAAATTTGTTAGGCTAGAATATGTGAAGAATATTATGCATTTTGTTTTGCAATTGTGTTGCCTTTCTAGTTTTACTTCTTCCTTTTACACAGCTTCAATTGTCTATGATAAAGATTGTATGATATCTTAACAGGGTTGTACGCTTCATTTGGGACTGGTCTCGTCCTCATGCGAAACGGCGCCTTGCTGCAGAACTCAGAGGACTTGACCTTTGAGCAGAGTGGCCACTTTAGGTAAAGCAGTGTTAAAAGCACCTCTGTTGGTTTATTGCCGAACTACAGAAATATAGGAATACTGTAAAGAGGAATTAAAATCGACACCTGGCTAATGTCCTGATCCTAGGCCATTTTTTATATTTTTTTTGGGGGGGGGGGCTCGGCATAGTGTTAATACTTAAAAAAATTAATTGTTAATTGTGTTGAGTATGGCGGTTTGTTCCACGCACAGAGCCCCGAGTATCTGGCTGCCTCTCAAGCTGTACGGAGTCTCAACTTTCCGTGATGCCCTCCAGGAGAAACTTGAACTGGCCAAGTACCTGTACCTCCGACTCAAAAGTAAGAATACCCTTTCCACTCATTCCGAAGGTAGCATTACCTGACCTATCAGGGCTGGAAGTAACACGCACCTGAATATCTGCAAATTAGTGCAGGTCAAATTGGAGCTGTGCAGGTATTTCAGTCTCAGTGGTAATGATGGTTGAGGGTGACGGAAGTAACCTACATCATAAAATCCTCTTTACAATTCCAATACATTTATGAATACTCTTTATATATATATGAACACATGACCTGGAAGTCTGAAATTTATCTGATTTCTTGATCTGACTTGACAGATCAGCCACATCTGCATGTGGTGAAACCGGTGCTGTCCGTTGTGTTGTTCCGTCTCACTGGTGCGAGCGACAATGCTAACAATCACAGTCTCCTGGAAAAGATCTTGGCCGATGGACGCTTCTTCATCACCATAACCACGGTGAAGGGCATCCAGTACCTGCGAGCCTGTATCTTCTGCTTTAGGACCCATCGTAAGGAGCTGGATGTCTTCATCAACAAAGTGTTGAGTGCTGTGGCTGAGATGGGGCTTCCTGAAGATGATTCCTCCCATAAAGGGTGAAGCATGGCACGGATTTATTAGGCCAATGAGGTTATACTTATAGTCTCTCCACTATAACCTCCTTGATTTACTGAGGCTTGGGAAAATATGATGTGTATCAGATTTCAGTTCTGAAAAGTAGGATTCTCTTTTTGGGGGAATTTCAGCTAAAAAATACAGTCCAACAAATACAGTCTGATGTAAAACTGAAATGTATCAAGAACAGGGCTGTCTGCGCATGCATTACCAATCTTTCCATTAGCTTGTGGGGAAGGGACACAACATCTTTTTCCTAGACCTTAGGCATGTCAGACAGTTAGGCAGTTCTCCAAGCAGATGTTTTGGTTGTGGGTTATTTTGTTGTTTTTTCAGCCTTTTTTCTTTTTTTCTTTGTCACCCTAGTGGAGGCTGCAATTTCTTGGAATGATAATCCATATGGTATTACCTGTGGTGGCATTATGCCTGTTACAGGTGCTTAATTATGTGGATGAAATGCTATCTTTAAATTGATTAGCAATGATCTTAATTAGAACAGCTATCTAATTCAATTGACATTTTTTCATTATGGTTACATACATCCACCACTCTATACTCTATAAAACAGTGCGCGAGATCTCTTAGTAGTCCAGCACCAGTACCAATCTGTGTTGCTCTTGCTATAAGCACCACCTACTGACTCCTCCGAGCATTGCTTTATTAAATGCACTCTCAGTTTCCAAGATTGGTGAAACACTGTGACATCTGTTTATAAAAGATATGGTTCAAGGGAATTGTGGTGCATTTGTTTGCAAGTCTCCTATCATATTTTACTGTGATGAAAAATCATTTTATTAACTATTTCTAGTCATTGCTGTTGGTTCATAAGGTGATGGGAATAGCGGAGAGGATACAAAGTAAAGACTTTGGAGCTAACATAGGTGTGATAACAGGGCTACATCTCATTATACATGTAGATAATGAAGTTTATACTAACGTTACATGTCTTTTTTTTTCAAAATGTGAAAATAAAATCAATTATCTTAAATGTATTCCAGATAATTCAGATTATATCATTCAGTGGTGAGACTGATAGTGGTAGGGATCACAATAATTTATTATACTAAGGGGTATCCTTTGCAAAGATGTTTTAATCATGTACAAAGCACACACACAAACTTATGTCAGTTTTTCCAGTACTACATACAAATTAAAGCTAATCTACTATGCAAGATTTGTGACCCTAGCATGTCCAGATCACGAGATATCAAACCGGAAGTTCTACTGCAGTACCATAACAAGCCACTAGGGAGCCCAAAACTAATCATTTTGAGGTCTCGTCTCATCAACACCTAACCACCTACCAAGTTAAGTTTCATGACTATCCATTCATAGCTTCTTGAATTATCGTGAAGAAAATGAAAAGTGAATACTAATATAGATTTTTCTACTATAAAGATGTTTGCAAGCTGGACACATACATCATAAATACTCCGCCCAGAGGCGTCGCCAAAAAGTAACGGTGCTGTTAAACGTTACCTGCTTCACAGCGCCCTGTCCGAGCATGTGCTGAACGGTCACCTCGTCAGCAATCTCTTTACAACCAAGCCATGACGTGCAGGTTTCCATCGTGGCAAGTTTAAAACTTTCCGGCGGGCACAGACCCCTGTCTCCGGGCAAGTCCATCCCCAACTCCACCTCGGCCTCCACAACATCCGGGTAGGGCTCTTTGGCATTTCTCTGGTTTTCCCGATCCAAAGCTTCATCGTCTTCGAAGTCGAAGAGCCCAGGCTGCAGGTCCGGGTCGGTGTCCAACCAGAACCAGAGAAATAAGTAGAAAAGTAGCGGAATCAGAAGGAGACTCGCCACATCCCGGACACTTAGAGGCGGCATCGATCCGATCCGACGTGTCTGCAAATACCGGTAACCTCTGACCTGAAAACAAGGTAGCAGTAAAAACAGCACTACATTTGTGTACATTTTTTTAAAAATAGCATCAAAATTTGTCCAAAGTTACAGCTTGGATTTTCAATTAAATATTACACCTGTTATTATAATTAACAGTTACCAGTGCAATGTTTTTAAAGTTTGTGGATAAAATTTCCTCGGTGTAAGACATATTAGGGTGAACGTTTTGAATTGCGTGCTACTTTTACTGTGCAGCCACCTTTGACCCCAAAATAAAGCTGAGGAAAGCTGCTTTGAACCAATTTTGCCCAGAAAACTCGGCATATCTTGCTAAATGCTCGCTGCCGCTCATCTCCTTCGGTTTGTAACGGCTCCACTTGCCCGCCACATCCACATGTCTCGCCCAGCGAGCGCCAAAGTTGCTGTGGTAAGTTGTCTTTTCTCTGAAAAATGCGTACGAAGTGAACCTGCCGTGCCTGGCCTTGTATGATAATTTGCCATGATTACGTGGCGTGCAGCATGGGTGGGCGGGGCCGCTGTGATTCAACTACATAGTGAAGTTTCTGCATAGTCAACGCTATTCGTGTAAAATAGCATGTAAGTATCATTTGTTCTGGGCGGATGATCTCTTTAATACTAGTTACTGATTCATGCGTCAAGTCACATGTTATCACAATGTATCATATGTTGATTTGTTGCGTTCACTTTCTTCAGGTCTTGTCAGGATGTGGGGTATACGATGGCAGTGAGATCCATGAGGCGTCAGCGTAAGTAATTCTCTTGATCCTGAAAATACACCTGACAGTGACACTGTTACTGGTATTTCACATTCTCTAAGCAATAGTATTTACATTAAAGGCAGTTTAAAGCAAAGTTCTTTTCTTTATTCCCCATCCTCCCAGAGTGATGGTGCACCTGAGTCGGGGCGGGGCTGATGTGGCCGTCTTCGCACCAGATGTGGACCAGATGCACGTCATCGACCACACCAAGGGGCAGCCAGCCGAGGAGAAGAGGTGAGGACACGAGCAGTGATATTGTATAACAATGCTCTTTATTCACAACAAATGTTTTTTTTTTTTACAAGCCAACTTTTCAGAGACCGTCTTTCCTCGGGGCAATACTGCTGGTCCTACCTCACACTGCAGCTAGATGTCGCTGGTACAGTGTTAAGAATGCAGTCCCAAACATAGAGTATTGTAACAGGTAGCAGTGAAATTGTCCATTGTAGTTCCAGGTTGTCCCCTCATTCATGATCATTACAGACAAGAAGCATTGCATTACTGTCATGAATGACTTGGAATATTGGATATATGTATAGGTCTAAGTGTAATGGTCTATTATTGTTATGTAACTTAAAGTTAAATCCATCTTAAAACCTGAACCTTTAGACCTTACACTGTGGTAAGATTATTCCACGTCTTTAATTTTTGTACTCCTTGTACAGGAATGTCTTGGTTGAGTCAGCCAGGATTGCCCGAGGGAAGATTGCAGCCCTGTCTACGTTAGATGTGGGCGGCCATGACGCTGTCATCCTCCCTGGAGGCTTTGGAGCTGCAAAGAACCTGTAAGTTTATGACAGCAAAAAAACTTACAATGTGCCTTCGGTCATCTTATGTAGTTTGAGAGGTGATAGCAACAAGGTACATGTATTAGAGATGTGTTGCTTCCTATCTTATTAGATCTGCTTTGAAATAGTCTTGCAGATATTTTTTATGATACATGTACTAAGGAATATTCTGATAAAGCAGTGTATCCTGTACATGTTCAGATGCACCTTTGCTGTTGATGGGCCTGACTGTAAAGTCAACCCTGAAGTGGAAAAAACTATCAAGTCTTTTCATGATGCCAAGAAACCTATTGGGTAAGTATTCGTGAATTCGAGTGTCTCTTACCACCTCATCCCTTGACCTCGTTGAGGGTCATTGGGGCACCATTACTTGGTCCACTATCTTCCTCCATTTAACTTACCATATATACATACATTTGTACATCTTACCAAATACATGTATTGGTAAACTAATAGGAAAAGCACATTTTAAATGTGCATACAAGACAATGGGGAAATTTTATATTTCACAATTTTTTGCTTTTTAATGTTGACCTAAATATGTACATGTATGGTAACAACTTAAGGAAATGTATACTATTAAAGTCTATTGTTGCTGTTCCAGACTCTGCTGTATTGCCCCAGTGTTGGCAGCAAAGCTGATCCCTGGCTGTTCTGTAACTGTGGGAAATGACCAGGAGGAAGGGGGGAGGTGGCCGTATGCTGGAACAGCTGGAGCTGTTGGAAAGATGGGAGCTACCCACATCAGGAGAGATGTCAATGTATCCTTCTCTGTCTGTTTTTGGCAGAGTGTGTTAGCAGGGTTGGCAATGAGTGAACTCTTTGAATAGATGACTTTTCATTGAAGGGTAGGTTAGTGAGTGAGTGAGTGAGTGAGTAGGTAGATTTGAATGCATTGCCTGGTTGGACCGGAAGGATATGTTTGAGTTCTAGATTTGGGTGGATGCATGGGTAAGTAGACTGTGATAGTTTAATAACTTTGTTTTGTTGCAAATTACCACACATTTGATATACCATGCTATTTACATTCTCTATGTCTAAGAAATACCCATTGATAAAGAAGATAATATATGTTTGAGCACTGAGATTGTACTGCATAATGATATAAATACATTTGTACATATATGTATGAAAAAAATATGCTCAGTTCTTCTTATTTGTAAAGAATTTATTACTAGTACATTGCAGAAAGATGATGTTGTGTTTTGATCCTTGACTTTGTCTCCAGGAGGTCCATGTGGACACAGAGAACAAGGTTGTCACGACGCCGGCCTTCATGTGCGAGACAAAAATGCACGAGATTTATGACGGGATAGGACATATGGTGAAGGAGGTGCTGGATTTGGTCTAAAACAGCAGCGAGAGCAGCTACAATGTAGAGCAGCTACAACATAGTACAGCTACAATGTAGTACAACTACAATGTGTAGTACAGCATGTAGGAAAGCTGTGCGTTTTATAGATGTACATTAGATGTACATGTACCTCTTTGTGTCTCATGCCAGTCATGGTGCATGCTCTTGGATAAAAGCCATAAGCAGCATGCAGACTCTACTACAAACCTAAATGACATCGTCTTATGATTAGGGGTCCATATGAAAGAAATAGGAAGTAAAAAAAATAGTCGCTGTCTAACAGTAGAATGTCAGATGTTTCTGTGAAATATGAGAATGACTTACTCCTTTTAAAAAGCAAGTATTTGAACTGAAGTGCCCCTATGATCTGCCTGAGGTCTGATGCATGCATGACCAGCTCCTGTGATGCATATTGGTAACTGTAGAGACTAATAATGTAGAGGAATGCACCATTTTAGTTATAAAGTATGTATTGAGCTAAATAATGTTTGCAGTCTTTTTCTGATCTCTGTGAGCCACCAGCACACATTATGATAAGTTGCCTTATGGTTCTCATGAGCATTCTAACATTGCTCATTGTACCCTGAAAGAGGACAAGAAATAAATGGCCTTAAGCATCTTTAGGCATTTATCTGTAGTAAATCCTTGAAGTACCTTCCAAGCATCTTTTCTTTCAAATTTATATTGTAGAGCAGGCAAACATCGGGGAAATAAAGTGCACCTATAGAGGAATGACAAGAATGCACAAACCTATTGATCTACATCGGTATACACACATTTTTTCAATAAACATTTGCCCCTACAGTACAATTGTTTAATTACAAAAGAGTTTACTCAAGAATCTTGAAGAACGTGAGACACAGAATGTCAGAAAAGAGTAGTGGTACCACATGCGAAACCCGCTGTGTCTAACACGGACGTAAGACGCGCGCTGTTCTGTTTTCAAGCTGAGAGAAAAAGTCGTCTGTTCAGCTTGTCTATCAACTTCGGCAACGACATACGATACCCCGCGCCATCTTTGATCCCTCACCAGGTGTGCAGCGTAAAACATGTCCCTAACACTTCTACTACAAACTTCCACGTAAGTGCGTGTTTTTAAGAGATATAAGCCCGAAAAACTTGGATATAACAGACAAACACCATCTTCGAATACAGACGATGTGTCCGGGATTAGCTTTCACTTGATGGGCATTGTTTGGGCGTTGTTGCCGGGGCAACAGGCATACTTGTTTTCCCCTTGTTGGCTCCACGGAGCAGGTGGGATCTGATACCGTTCCTAACGTGCCGTCCACTCCTGGTCGTTACTCGGCGTTTTGACTGGATTAATCTTATATGGGGTTTGGAAACTGTATTTGCAACAACAAAGGGAGACAACGGGATTAGTTTATGGTAAAATTGGCCCAATCAGTTACGGGAGTAAGGGAGGGGACGGACGCGGTCGTGATCAGGTGAATTTTGAACTCAGGTAAGTAAGTGTACAGACCACCTCCACCTTTCTAGTCAACAGTGAGATATTTTGAATGTTATGTTTAACAGATTTCCACTAAATGCTGTTCACAATGTTTCCATCATATGATTGTGTGTATTTTCGTGACTGAGGGGTAATAGCGGAAAACGTAATGTACATTTAGTGCTTCAGTGAACAAGCATGTCAAGTGCCTAACATCTGGCTGTTGTACTAGAACGGCTGCAGTATGTACCATATCAAAGTAGGGCGGTCGACAGTTAAATTGTAGATTGCAATTCAAACTGTACAAAACCTCTGAGTACCTTCGACACAGCTTCATAGCACTTTAGATCTGGTAATCATGAGTGTACCAACATAATAAAAGTCCGTATACGACAAGAACGACTTGGTGTAGCATAGCGACAACAACAATGATTTCTGACCATGTTCTGGTAAAATATCTTTATCGTTTTTATACAGCAGATGCTTACTTGATCGCTTGTTTGTATTCTTATTTAGTTATATCTTTTTCTGGTATGCAAAGTTTACACCTATAGAGTCTTGTGTAATCCAATGGAGTAGCTGAGCCAACAGACAAGTGTTTTAGGCTTGGCGGTAAACACTAACGTAAATGGACTGGATCAGCATATCAGAGTGTATTGTTCAGCCGTCTGCTTTGTGTGTACAGGTCGGATTGATGCCTGGCCACATTCACAGCGCGGAAACCAAGGCAAAGGAACATGTCACGTAAATCTAGGGTGAGTAATAAAGAACTCGTTTGTGTGTGTGCATGGCCGTGAACATTCCTAGTCTTAGACCTACAGTACCAACAGGTGCGCAGAGACGTACTTATGTTCAAGCAACATGGCTACGGGCTGTGGTTGTGGGCAGGTAAAGTATGTGGACCTTGTACCAAACTGTGCTTACTTGGTAATTGTCTAAATACATGCCTCCCCTCGGAAAGGGAGAAGCTTTACCCACAAGTCCCATAGTATCAGGGTACAAAAATGTTCAGTTGTCCCAACCAAATCGTTAACGTTAACGTTGCTAATAAAGTTTGACTATCGGCTGGGTTTGTCACCAAGTAAATAATAAGTTATGGTTCCACTCTCTTGTCTGATTTGCTATTGTTAATGTTCCCTCTATGATCACATATTCAGCTGGTGATCGTGCTGTAATATTGTCAGTCACTCAGAATTACCGAAATGTCACAGTCAAAAGATCGATGACACTTAATTGATATTCTGCTCCGGAGAGCATCCTTAGAGTAAACCATTGTAAAGGTCAGTAGAATATGAGTTGTCATGTGGACGAACGTCACAGTTATCATTTCACAACAGCTATTGTTGAGGGTGGGTGCGCGCTATAAGTTCTCAGTCAGTAACGTTATATTTATATTTGAGTAGTTATGTTTATGTACAGTAAATTACATTGAAGAATCAAACCTTTTTCTGCTGCATTTGACACGTCTATTCAGTCACGTCAGTCCCCGTCCGTCTTCATAACAACGTCAAGCTTGATGCCATTGTGTCAAACATAATGGCCTCAAATGTTGTTATGGGTTCAATTGATGACACTTCAGTCGAAATTCCACTGTTCCAGAATAACTTTATGGTGTACGTACGAACATAGCAACAACAGCAGTTCGAATAACTTCCCAGCTCGGATCCGGAGGTTCTCTTTGACTCAGCGTTGCCACCCGTGTCTTTGTATAATAATACGTTGTGTAAATCTAAACAGAGACCAACGTTAGGGATGACTACTAAAGGTCAAAGGAAACTTTAAACTTCTTGGTGGATTGAAGGTAAAGATCAGCTACTGACAGTAACACAAATGTGATTGTTCTTCAAAAGACCGGCAAATACAAGTTTGTGTATGAATACACTTATGTTTATCTGTTGTTGTTTTTTTTTCTTTTACAGGCAAGCAAAGACTCCAGAAAGAGTCACTCCAGTCTAAATGAGGTAATTTTTAATCTGCTCGGAGGTTGTATTTGAGTCACTTTTATCAATAGCAGGTTAACTTCACTGAAAAGAAAGCTTACATGCTCCTTTCACAGCTTTTAATAGATGTTGCCGTCACAATTCTACTAACTTTTTAACATAGCTATAAGGCGCTCTGACTGTATTTAAATAATCCATAACAGTTAGACGTGAAACATTTCGTCTTTCTGAAACTCACGACTTTACTCTGCTGACATGCAGACATAAATCGCTGCGAGGCGCTGCTATTCGGTAAACAGTTGGTCAGTGATAGAGCGCCTGTAAACACTAAGGAACAAACGTGAAATCTACCATATATTTCAGTGCAGATGCAGTCATCACCAGTTTTTTCCTTGTCACCATCAAAACAAATTTCACTAGTGAATAAAAGTCGACTTTGATACATAAAAACAGGGCGTGAAGGGATAGCAAGTTACTTCATTACGTCTTGATGCAGTGCAGTCTTAGAAACCAAAATGGCGACGAAAACATCGGGGCACCACGGTGGGAAAAAGACTAAAACGAACATTGCCGCAGCATTTCTTTCCCGCTCCAAGACAGGAATAACTTACAACGATGTAGTCGACAAACTCTTAACCGTAAATAGTGTATTCTTTCTTTGCGTTCTACGGTACAGGCAATATCACCAAATTATGTTAGAACCGACCTCTCTCTAACGTTTCATTTTGACACCTGTTGGATTTTTGTTTTGTTTACTTCACGATTTTCCTTCTAGTTAGTCTATTACGTGACAAATCAGCAGCATAAGATATCAATATTTACACTTAATCTTAATCAGAATCGCAGCATCAGAATCAACAGAATCAATCCTGTGTATTTCACAGAATTTTGACATAGCATAGGAAACGTTAAAGCATTTAAAGCTAGTTTAATACCAACCAACTGGCTGAGATTGCAAACAGATCGTAGCCTAAGCCTTATACCCGATGTGTTGTGAATCTGCCCTGTAGGATGAAGAGGCGATAGCTAACGAGAAGGAAGGATCCCTGGCATGGAAAGTTCTGCACATCTCTCAAGTCAGGACCCTGCTGGAACTGAACGTAGACCAGGTGCATTTGTAAGTATCAAATTTTTATATCAGGTATTGCTTGTTAGTTACTTCTTTTTAGATGCACAACAGGAGTTCTCTATTGTCATAAATTCTACTTGGGAGGGCAAAGTCTCTGAAACCGTACTACCATGAACAATTTGATGATTTTTTTACATATTTGACATATTCATAGATTGTCAAACAGCTTTCCTGAATATTATAACTTTATACTGACATTCTACTTTCCTGCTGATTTTTCCTGACAGGAAAATGGCAGACCTGTTGAACCTGAAGGACCATGCAGTCAACCTCCAGGAGGCAGCTGTGCTGGATTACTACGTCGCTGGTTTCTGGTGGGCCAAGGAGCAGAGCTTCACACTCCAACAGATCTCAGGTTTCATCACAGCCCTCAGCATCTTACTGGAGAACATCAGAGGTATGTCACAGTGTCACATGGGATGTGGGAGTAACACTTTAACAAGTATGCACTACAGGTAGTGGTGCACAGTTCTGTTTTTTAAGCTGTCTTTTTCCTTCCTTTTGCACTCCTTGTCTCCCTTTTCCTTCGAATCCAAGTTATTTTCCTTTTCTTTTCCTAGAGTTCTAGATTTCCTTTTCTTTTCCTAGATTCTGATTACTCCGTCTAACTTTAGCTCCTAAGCACACTACTTTATGTGTAACCCAACTGCTGCCACTTTTCTTTCGTCATCACAATCTTCTCACCTTAAGAAATACCATCTACTTGCAGAAAAGCAGATGTCCCTTGTGGACAACCTTAAGGAGCTTAAGAAGATGTTGGTTGGGATTGGACAGGAGAACCCAGAGGTGACTGGAGGTCTGGATTTCTTCAACACAGACCAGGCCAAACTACTGACTAACTACATCACAGAGAGGTAAGGCAAGAAATGCCTACTGACCTGTAAGAGTGTTCTTTGATCCTCTTACTTGTTCGTCAGCTCTCTGGGCATCTGGGCTGTGTGTCCAAGACCAAACCAAATATACTTTGAAGTATAGTTTGATCCTGTTGTTCATGTGTAGTACCATATTTCTTAATGTTTCTGGTAGGTTCCTTTAAATAAAATTTTGGGCCTCTGGATGGAAAATCTAATAGTATGTAAATTTATAGAAAATTTTTAGAGAAAATTAAGTTAAGAGCAAATTAAGCTGCACAAAATGCAAAATGATGAAGTTATTGTAGGAATCCTTCAAAATTGTTTCACTTCTGTTTACAGCAAACTTAACATGGCATTTTGCTCTTACCTGTGAATACTAAGGCCATACTCCTGTTCGTATTGACTAATGGTGTTTTATTCCCACCCAGCCTGTTCCACCACTACAAGTTGTACCAGTACATGTTCTCTCTGGAGCAGGATGAGATGGTGATCGGTACTGAGGTCAGTTACATCCTCCTTCCAATATACCAAGTTACCATGGAGTCTGTAAAAAAACTAAATCTAGAGCATAAGCAAAAAAAAAGGGAATTTAACTATCATCCCGTGTGTCTCATAACAAAAAAAAAAAGATTTTAGACGAGCAATGTCTATCTCTCTTAGGTCGTAGGATATTTTGTTTTTGGGTGTTTTTAATGAATATTTCACATATTTCTGTATACAGATATGGGCCACGAGCCAGAGGCAAATGCATTAACAATAAAAACACTCTCTGTATTGCAGCTGTCCGTCGAGGTGGCCCCCCCTGCAGACATCCCGTTCCCACCCCCCCTGGATGAGGGGATGCGAGAGGCCGTGTACCTGGAACATGTCGCACCCCCTCCACCTCCACCGGAGAAGGAGGTTTGGAACTGCGTTTTTTCTGTTTTGAAGATTCAATATGCAATGATAACACTGTAAATTAGAAGAAGTCACATGTTTTTGCGAAGGTTGAACAGAAGATACATTATGTAATTGCATTAATGTGAATCTCAGATGGAATGCAGTAACTATTATAAAACCAACTGTTCTTCTGAGCATCTATGAAAGTGAAAAGTGTGTTGCCAAGTTAATTTCAACAGCAAATCTACCAAAAATCCAACCCTGTCAAACGGTTTGGATCTTTGGTAAGTACCATAGACATAACAGAGAGTAAGCAAAGTCAATAGAAAGTAACCTAAAGCAAAATCAGCAACAGAAAATCATGATAGGAATGGAAAAGTCTGTCCTAACTCAGATCTGTTCTGTCCAGGAGGAGAAGGAGGCTCCCTCAGGTGAGGAAGAAAAGGTGTTTACTGAGGAGGAGGTGGAAGACATCTTGGAAGGAGTCACTACAGATGAACTCAAGGAGGTCATCAGTTCTGTCGTGAACGAGATGCTAGGTTCACTGTCAGCAGATGTAGGAGCAAAATTAAAGGAGAGGGAAGCGCAGTACTTAGCAAAAATAAGCAAGATGCAAAAAATCGCTGAGTAACTTGTAAATAGATTTGCAACATATGTACATACTTTTTAAGATGTTTATATACTGTCTCAGTACATGGTCATATATTGTTTATGGCAGTTTATATTATGTGTATGTGATGACTTAATAACATGACCAGTGTATATCTTGCAATATGTGATTCAACAGATTTGGTGAATATTTTTGTATTTTAAACAATTATGTTTTGTGATTTTGAATTCTTTGAAAAGTTATTGTTTTAGATATTGCTCTCAAGTCTTATGATTATACTTTACACATTTCTGATTACATGTTTAATTGACTCTTTCAAAATTGAAACCAAGCAGTTAATTTAATTTGTCTCTCACCCACAATATGTGTTGTGAATGTGCTCTTTATATTCAATCCATTCTGAAACATTTTGTATTCATTCGTTTTATGAGGTAATTACATTTAGATGTTTTCTTCTGCTGTATTTCTTCATTTAAAATTGTACTTAGTAGTTTGTGCACAGTATAGGGTCAATATTACCTAAAGTGCTTTGACGTTTGAAGACTTGTATAACATGACTGTACAACTGTTTACAATTTTCTGTAAATACCACTGACTTATTTGCAAGCCAAAAGGTCATTAAGTCAAATATAGACCCCAAAACCTAATAACAGAACACAAAAATACCCACATGTCCTACATTCTGTGTTGCCGTGTCTATTTTTGGATACTGTTCTCCGAGTTGTTCACATGTTTTAAATGTGTTACATAATGCTATGTGTGGACAGCTGTCCTGGTTAATCTAAAGATCCTGCCACTTGTAGATTCTGGCATTTAGAATTGACACACCCTCCATCAACCACCTTTTATGTTTGAAATTCCACAAGTGATCGAGGATTAATGAGAACTGCATCATCCGATGATGACTCTGCCCAGTATTGCACACATTTACACGGGAATAGGTGGCTCTTCTTTTCCCATGAATTCCTGGACAGCGCCCCTTTAGATTCATGTCATAGCTGGCATATACTTTACCTGTCTTTTAATAGCACTTTTAGCCAATCAATTAATGTGGTTGCTTGTACACTTACAGCTACTATTTCAGGCACCGATTTCTGACATTATTACCAACTTTTCCGGTGCCTTGACGTCATCTCGCTTTCAAGATTTCCCTCCATTCTCTTTGTGTACCAACACAAAATCAATACCAAAAGGTAGATGACAGTTATGAGTATTGTTACGAATATCACTCTTGATCGTCCTGTTTACGCAACATGTCTTTAACAGGTGGAACATGACATAACCCGACGGGAGTGTCAGATTTGACTTGGACGTGTCAGCCGTCCATTCACGTGTACAACGGTAATGGTGTTGGCCCTTGTCCCGTTTGCCGGGCTAACTACTAGGATAGAGGGCACTGTCCTCCTAAATCATAACTCGGCCATGGAAGATGACAGGGACATACAAAAATTGCCTGTACTGTCCTTCACATCCGATTTGGATTACAATCAATCGCCCGTTCACATTATTACAGGTGACCAAAGACACGTTTAACTGAAAGCAATGCGTCGGTCAACTTGACAGCGGAGTGAAATTAGAGGATGAGTGAAGGGCTTTACTCTTGATAAGTTTAACCTACGGCTCGTTTAGAATTTGCTCATTAAAGTTTTGTTGTTGCTGGTGTGGCTTTCGCCATGCCCTTGTCCTGTTTGTCAGACTGACAACTGGGAGAGGGTAATGTTCCCATAAATCAGAACCCGGTCATGAAGATCCCGAGGACAGACGTGATGTAGAGGGACACGAACCTGCCTGCCCTGACCTTCACTGCTGGCTTTCTCAACAGAAATGTTTTGATTTACCATAATTACATTTCATTGCGATGGTCATAAGTTACGTTGACTCGAGTTCTTTTGGTATCCTTTATATATAGCCTGTATCAATATCTACGCTCCAATATAGATATCGGCCTTTTGATACGCGATAGTAAAAGTTCCATAACATGCTCACTGTAAATATTCTATCCACATAAAGCTCACCAGAGGTGATAAAAGATCATATTTCATGACAATGGAAGCTAAAGAGTTTCCTACTGATTAAAGTAGGTATGCCCCTGCCAGAAGTTGCGGAAGTAAGAAAACTGTGATGATTGTGTTTGTGTAACGATTCCTGCACGTAATATCAATTTCATGAACATTTGGCTTTATTTTCTAATCTTTAATGACATGATGAAGTTTTGCTCCCTTTCCGTGGAAAGCTCAAGAAAATAACTTGATCTGTAATTAAGAAAACAGTTTTCATGGATATCTATCCCATGTCAAACTCTGGGCAACTGTGCCAGAAATCACTGACTCAGTCGTCACTCATTTCAGTCAATGCCTGTTGTAAGTTGTTGAGTACTGCGATCATCGCTGACATTGGTACCGGATCTGTATTATATATCTGAAAGCAGGATTGACGTAACGTCGCTGGGGAGTACACTCGACAAGAAAGGGTTATGTTTCCACGGATCCGGTCTTCCATCATCTTCAGTTTCTATTAACTATTCAACGACACTTGGAGATGTTCCAAGATCAACCATTCTTGGTCTCGCTCGTCTGTGTTTCATGATCGTTGATGATGATCTTCTACCTCATCCCATCACCCAGATCCTCCTCCCAAACCCGTAACGTTATATGACAATGTCTATCATCGAATGGGTGGAGGATGTCATCGAAGGCAAACATCGCGTTTTTGCTGTCCAGAATTTTAGCTGGCTGCTACCCAGTGCCCCAGTCATCTAGCGCTGGGTTTTGACAACGAGACAGCTACAAATATGAGATGACTACACATAAATGATGTAAGACCTTGTCCCACGCGTATACTGTATAGCGCGCTGACGCAGGACTGAGTCATGAGAAACCGCCTCTCACGCAACAGCACGTCAGCAGATGTCAATGCCGAGCGCCATAAAAGCGAAACCCCGAAAAGGCCAGTGTTGAAGACTACATTTAAGCTCAGAGGTTTATTTCCGAGACGTATCCTTCTGTGATGAATTACTTTTATGACGTCTCCTTCAGGATTTATATGCATGTAGTACTGGAACGAATATGGTCACGTGATAAGACTATCTGAACGTGTCTCTGAAATTCCAGGAATAACGTTACAGTATTATCAT
This sequence comes from Branchiostoma belcheri, assembly GCF_001625305.1. Classification (NCBI taxonomy): domain Eukaryota; kingdom Metazoa; phylum Chordata; class Leptocardii; order Amphioxiformes; family Branchiostomatidae; genus Branchiostoma; species Branchiostoma belcheri. The sequence continues at coordinate 226,569 of NW_017802636.1, read as the reverse complement.
TCCACGGGCGATAGGCCATTACAGGGGACGTCACACCCTCAGATCATGCCGGCCCGAACCTCTGTCATCATCCGGGGCGTTGCACCACTGATCATTTGTTTCATTTCTTACTTTTGAGATCAATGGGGGAATACAAAATAACAAAAAAAAAGGTTTAATTGTTGTACATGTTTTGATTTTGTATCTTGATAATGTACACAGTTGAGGTACATATAGAATCTATACGATAGCGATTATATAGTAGGCTCACAAAAAACATTCTTATGAATTTAACATATGGAATGTTAGAATGAATTCAACCATCTATACATTAAAAGTATGTTCAAGAGCTCTACGCCTTCAGAGAGGTGTTTTGATTAATTGATTTTACGTTGGCTTTGAGATTTTTTCAACTAAAATTCGACATTCGATTCTTGCAACTGATATCTTTTCGTGCGGCTTTGTTGAAAGGTTTGACTTTCATATCGCAGTAACGGCACGTCCATCCTATTCATGTGGAGAAATTAATGGTCCCGCCCATTTAAAAGCTAGAGTCAGTGTCCTGTGACTCATGTGCGCAATGCCAGCCGATAGATAGTTCTGGTCGGATCCAGTTTCCTCCGTATAAAAGCGGTCCCGTGTCATCCTGACGCACTCGGTATTTGTTGTGGACGGATTAACACTCCATCTAGGGTGAACACTGCGGGCAGCACCCCAGAACATACTAGAAACGGACCTGACATTCTGAGTCTTCGGGGCAGTCTACGGAGCTGTTGACGACCGAAACCATCGCGTGTTGTCCTGATTCACGGTCAGACTAGTATAATTTTTACCTTCCTTCCGGTACGAACTGGTCGGGGAGTATTTTTGACCCACGCTAAGAGGTTTGAACCGCCCGCTGCACCTGTTCAGTCGCACTCGGATCACGGGTGATAACCGCAGCCGTCCTCACTCATTGAGCACTGCAGTACCGAGGCACTACCGTACAACAGGCACTGGACTCACGGCCAGCTCAGGGGATTGTGAAAGGTGCTAAATCAGGAAAAATCGGATTTTGACTGTCTCTAAAAGATTTATTTCGAAAAAACTTTTGCCGTCGCTTCCGCTAAGAAGATGGAGAAAACCATCCCGATCAGCCCGAGCCCGGACGTTCTATCTCCGAGGGCCTTCTTCGAGCAGCACTTCGGACAGGGAGCGTGGGAGAAGCAGTTCCTCGGTGCCAACGATGACAAGGCCTGGGACTCCCTGTCCAAGAGTCCTCGGAGCCTGTTCCAGTTCCCTCCGCCTGCCACAGCGCCGAGCATCGGACAAGACAAGTAAGCTGCTGCATCTTTCCTATCGTTGTAATAACGGCGATTCCATGTGTGTATATGGTTAGAAGTTCGTCCCTTTGTCGTGAAGCTACCGACTACGGTAGTTACAAGAGGTTCAAGAACCGCATCACTCCAAACGTGTAGTCAACTGATATTGAACTTGATGACTTGTTCAGTTGTCGTGCACGGGTGTGAAGGTGTTGGTGTACAGTTGTCATCGATGTAGGCGTCGATATAAATACACTCAGCACTGATGGACGTTGGAATCCACACGTAACGTGTTGTTATTATTGCCTCTCAACTCGTAAAGTTTGGCTTGCGACTGATCTGCATGTTAACGTGTTAGCGGGTAGTTACATTTGCTATCTCGAGGCCAACAACCATCGACGCCTGACACAGATGTCAAATTGTGGGCGTAGTTTCACCCAGTTGTTCGTCCGCCAAGATGTGCCAAATGTAATTTAGTGGTATCTAAAATGTTCTTTACCCGCACGTGTTGCTGATGTTCATGAGCGGGCTGACTCCGGAGCAGCTTTAAAGCAGGAAATCCCATCATATCTAATGGCTCTTATAATTATCTCAAGTCTTTTTTCTGGAGTTTTCGACGTGCCAGAGTGATGTTAATATAAAGTGACATGTGGCCTTCCCTCATGTTGGCATGTCAGACCTCTCTGACCCATGACATACCGTGGCCAGCGATAACAGTATAGAGCAGGCTTCCAACCATCTAAAAGGTTCCGTCGCGTGTATTTGATGCACCAACTTGCGCGAGTAGGCCCGCCCGTCGCTTCAAAAGGTACGAAGACAGAGCACAACGACTAATTGCTCTTGTAGATATTCTAAAAATACGAAAAACGTTTACTTCAATTGATTTCAGTTTTAGTGTCCACAAAGTGAAAATTAGGTACAGAGAAAACATTTTGTACTTTAAGACTCTCAAAATTCAGCATAACATGCCGATGCCACATATTTCTCTGTAATGTCAACTGAGAGTCCGCTTGCCCCAGTCCGGACCCGAGGTAGAATAGCTATATTGTAACCCGAAGAATATTGAAGGCGCGAGCGGGTGGTCTACTCCGCTGACCTGGTTCACCTTGGGGCCGCCCCGGCACGCATCCCTCACGAGCCATTGCCCATAAATAGTGAATCTGCCACATGTCAGGGGAGAGGAAAACAACCGTCGGGGCTTCTATGGGAGACATCGGCAATGGCAGGCATGGAGGGATGAAATATTGGGGCTCAAGTCTGCACCGCGCGTCAATAGAATGGTTGAGTTATCCCGGAATGCCCGACTTGCGAAATACACAAGACCTTAGGGTATAATACTTTGGCAGTAACCTCTACATGGTCAACGACCGCTAAAACCGCATTCTCTTTAATTCTTACCACGAATTCGACATTAAGCCACCACGAAAGTAATTGAAATTACAATTTAATGACATTGAAAAGGAAAGGACACGTGGAATCAAAATTAAGATTATTCGCCTGGGTTCAATGCCGTTCTAGCTGTAGTACCTCTTTGATTCCTTGTATTATGTGTTGGCGATTTTACATTGTCCGATCGAACTTGGACTTCAAAAGGCACTAAAATACTGGGATATCATTGGTCTGTACGTGTCCAGAATCACTATAAGTATGACAACGTTGAAAAGTGTTTTACAAATCGGTATAAAAATCGGAATTTGCTCAAATCTATCGCAAACAGGTGTAAAGATAAGATCAAGAATTCAAAACTACCACAAAAACGAGCATCAATCTTAATGACTTAAGTACATTGTCATCTGGAAATGATGATAGAGTCACAGAGGCAGTATATAGGTCACACAAATATGGAACCGTTAGCAAGCGAAGTACGATAATAGCCTGATCAATGGCTTTGATGGTTATTTTCATCGTAGATCCCACATATCATTGCTAGATAAAGTTGCCGAAAATAGGCTAGTCCAAAGCGACTATGATAAGAATCTGTAGACTAGGGAGATATAGAATTATACATTGACGCATTCAACCCCTCTTTGCTGCATATATGGAGACACAACTGTACAGACCCCCCTGTGAGGTACAGAAGGAACAGCCGTAAGACTATTATGTATCAGGAACTTTGATGACATCTGAATCACAGTGAATAATTCATATCCAAAAAGGAAAGTCGCATGGGAAAGGAAGCGCTTTAAGTCATCAAATGAATTATTCAAAAGATCAACAGTAACTCATGCAACTAAATGCCATGCACCTATCTTGATGGCATCTTGTCAGCGTAACGTATGTGATCACTTATGGTGTACAAAAAAGGAGTTACTAATAGTAAAAGAAAAGTATAAAATATTACTCCAAACCATTAACGTTATTATGTTTACTTTCCCCCAGGTTTTACGTGGAGTTGGACATGAAGGATTACACACCTGAACAGATCACGGTGAAGACCATTGATGGGAAGAAGCTCGTCATTCATGCTAAGAAAGTTGAGACATTGGAGGTCAGCGGCCGTAAGGTCACCAAGGAATTCTCGCGGTAAGGCTATATGTGAAATATGCGGCGATTAAAGAAATCTTTATTTTATTCGTACTCCTCCTCTTCTTCCTAATCATCGACACCATCAATGCATATCATGAGAAGTGCTGGTATTGCTTTGGGTGTCTGAGTTTATGGGTTTGTCTGTCTGTCCTAATTGCTTTCGGTTTCATGGTGGGTGGGAGGTGATTTTGACAGTTGATTGATAGGGTTATAGTGTATATACCTGATAGTGATGTAATGTATATACCCGATAAAATTACATCATGCAATCCAACAAAACACTTTCCCGGAGGTCTGTGAACTTGAACGTCACGAATCCACCCACCCTCCCTGACAACTGAATACTTCCAGAATGTCTGATCTCCAGATTTCTTGTGTTACGATGTGACTTTTTTTTTCTTCTACAGAGAGTACGTCATCCCCCCGCTCGTGGACTACGAGACCATCTCGTCCTACATCACAGCGGAGGGCGTTCTGACGGTTCAGTCTGCTGACCAGCCGCCCGTACAGGCCGCGCCTCCGCCTGCCCTGGTCAAACCGAGCGGCAGAACCGGCGCTACAGGGTTCAAAACAAAAACCACCATTGGATTTAACACGTGAACGGCCGTTACCTACGACAATTTTGTTAAAAAGATACAGGGAAAGTAGTCCATACGACAGCTTCCTTTGGTTACGTGTAGCGACAACACACACAATTGCTACTGAACATCGTAAACATCTTATGTTCATACCAGCAAACTTTTACACTATTGACTTGTAAGGTGGTTGGGAAATAAACACGTCATTAGATGTACAAGTTTATGTTGAAAATGATAAACCAGCCACAGCGTCGTTTTCCAGATGAAAGGGGGTGGGGCGCACAGCTCGGAAAGATCACAGATACATGTACGTAGGTGCGCCAAAGAATAAGCTTTCCGTATATCGAAAGAAAAATTGTAGCTACCATACTCACAAAAGGTTATCTATTTTTCGAATTTTACCGGAGGTGTATATTATATTTTTGCAGACAATATATAAAAATCAAATTGAATATACAACTGTATTGCCAGAGCAGAGTATTTATACGTGTGGAGCTCTCTCCCATCTAGGCATTTGGTGAGACTGTACTTGGTCTGTAAGACTGTAAGTTATTTCCTACGCGTGTCTTAGACGAGTGTCTTGCTGAAAAACGCTAACAGCTCTATTTAGATAATGAAAAAAAAGTTTATAACAAAAAAGACGAAAAACATGTGCATATAAATTTGCCTGCGCGCCGTAAGTGTGGTACAAAAATGTAATACGGTTGCAAAACAAGATAGACGCATGTAGTACTAGTACTAGCATCTGACGCTCATTATTTTAACAGTTGTTATGAGCATTGTACATGGATTGATGGTAAGATGGCTATCTGTGGTTAATACAGCATCAACATGGTGCCCTCTATTGTCTTTAACCACCCGTTGTGTAATACATTAAAGTGCTGTGACAGTCAAAATATTTATTAAGTGCCAGTGTGCAGTAATAGACAAGGGCCATGATTATGATTGTACAATATGTATGCATCCATGTGAGTGAAGTACACATATACGTATGGATTGTCCATGTTGTCACCGATGTATTTCTTCTTTGCTTCATTTAATGATAAAAAGTTACCCAGCACCTTCACAATGCAGCTGACAAGGTGCCAAAACATTAAGGAGAAGTTAGTGATTGTGTTGAAAAAAAATTATCTTCATAACAATAGCCAATCTGAAGAAGCTATTCAGTGTTTGCCTTGTGTTTCACAACATATATGACCTATCAAGGGAACGAAAGGCGAAAGCAAAGGAAACAGCTTAAGGTAGTGTTTAATGGTGCCTGAGGACTTTGGGGACATCTTAAAAATACTAGTTAGAATTACTTTTGGTCATTGAATTTTTTCATATAAGTACCTTATTGCAAGACAATAATTTATGCAAATTTTTATGACGTCACAATGACGTAATCTGGAGTTATGAGCCACGCCCCCTTTTTAGAAAAATCAATTTTCCTGGCCAGTGCTTTGGTTTTCATTGACCATATTTTGTAGAGAGGCGCACTATAGTGATAGCAAAAAACGTATGTCAGGATTTTTTTCTATCTTTAAATGTTGATTTTTAATGAATTTTTTCGTAAATTTTAACAGTGCCATACGCCAGCGGCCCTCCCCAGCACATAAAGCGGCGCAGCGTGTCGGCCTGACGTACGTTTTTAGTTTAGAAGCTTATGTTTAAAAGAAAACAATTTTTTGTCCCTTTTCATTAGCAGTTTTGCCACAGTTTTGATCTAAAAATGCTGTATATGCTGTATGGGTTACATAAATGTCCATTTTGGAGCCAAAAAGAAGCCGAAATCGCCAGGTTCTGGTCCGCATTCCAAAGGCCCCGATGACTTCCGGTAAAATGCGGGTCATTGACCCTTCAGCACGCTGTATTTACCATACTGAGCCGCGATTTAGAAAAACAGGCCGGGGATACGAACAGTAAAAAGAACAGCCCAAGCATCCCCATTCTTTAAGCGTGGGGGAGTCACGTGACCAAACCAAAATGGCGGACGACGACGTGGATGCCGCGAAGGACGCTGTGCGGTTTGCGGCAACATTTGGGCCGCTAGACAATCTTTTAAACGGCTATACCCTACGTAGTTTTGCAGGTGGACTTTCATGGACTATTCTGAGACCTTTCTGGAGAAAAACCGTCCGCGTTTTCTGGAGTTACGGATTTGTTTTTGATGCCTACCCCCGAAGTTCTTTGTTATGTTACGGAAACAGCAACATACTCGGAAAAAAGACTGAAAAGTTACCGGAGTAGATAGCCCTGGAGAAAAGCCTGCCCGTACGTGGTATGAGATTACTAGCGAATATAATTTTGTTGATTATGTGAATTTCTGTTGAATGTTGTCCTAGTAGACGTGTGCTTACAGTATATGATTTTTTTTACGTACGGAGTTTTATCTGCAAATATGGACAATCCGTTATAAGCTGCCACCGCTGTAAACCGTAAAGATATGTTCGTCGTTACAGTAAGATTGTGTATGCATTCCGCTCTAAGATAGCTTGAAGTTTGTTTGTATTGTATTTCTTTGAATAAAAAAAGAACGTTGCAGATTGGAAATCAGTTCTTGTGTCATGTTTGTTCAAGTACTAGTATCTTCTTCCTGCAACTGCATATAACAGTTACTACCGGTAGTATATTTACAAACATTTTGCAGTCGAAACAAACTCGAACGTTCCTTTTGGCAGTCAAATGTTTTTTCATAGGAAGTTGTTGGCGTAATCCATGCCTTTTTCTTGGTGATTTCTGTGGTATATTTCCAGTTGAATATGTGTTCCGACTTGATTAGCCGGCATGGCATGTTTTCGTAAATTCTTTGCAGTTACTTGGTTACTTAGCGGTCTACAAATAACATGATGTACTGTATTTACAAACGCTCTAAGTATCAGGAAAATTGTCTTTTCCTTTCCCAATGGCAAAGTGAAGCTCACACACACTGTGACAGTTCACATTCCTTGCTTCAAGTGGCCCAGCGGATTCGTGCTTTCGCTTCAGAGGGGCCGGGGGGTGTGCACATTATTTGGAAGAGCACTCCATATTTGGAAGAGCACTCCATATATGGGAGCCCGGATGGTAGATGGCGCGTAAAAATTGCGAACTTTGTCGTTCAATTTCGCGGTCAAAATGTGGCCCTGGCAAAAAATATGTTATAGATTATAAAAATAGACCAAAAAGTCTACCATGTCAGATAGAGTTTTTTTTCTATACTAGTATTTCCAAAAAGTCCTCAGGCACCCTTCAATATGACCTTAAATAACACTAGAAGATGCAGCTAGGCCATCTGGTAGCTTTAATCATATTATCATCTTCTTTAACATTGCCATCAGTGCCCCATTAACACCATCTACATGAAACTTATACAATTATACAATATGTAATCTAAAGTTTCATCTAAGATTACTTCATTTTATCCCACTTATTTAAGACATCCACTTTTCATATTCTTGTAAACTTCACCTTTGTAAATGATGGAGCAAAGTTAGATTTCTACCAATGTGACATCATATATGACATTGCAATATCATCCAATTATCAGACCCAATTTCTACATTACCTACTTAAGTACATTGTTTGCACAATTCATTTGAGATGTAGATATTCACAACCCTTATACATTGATCATCAATGTAAGACATCACTGATAAAAATATGGAACAACTTTTTACAGCATAAATCATATATTGCAGTACAGAAAATCAAGTAAAATCCAGTTTATATATTTCAAGAAATAAGTATTATTACAATTCAGTGCTGAGCACACAAACCTCTCTGGAATATATTCTATAGATTTAGAAAATATACAACAATACAAGCTATCAGACAGCAAAGTAAGAATTGCACAGGTCTATATAATTATATTGCAAGCTGTTCCTCTGAATAGTGGAAGGAAACATTTCAAAGACCACCTAAAATATCTAGAATATATAATAGATTGTCAATGCACTTACCCAGTGCCCTATTGCTAATTATCATTTGTCACTCTTCATATTTGCCATTAGCAATGACTGATAGGCTTCATTACTAATATCAACAGTAGCAAAGTTTCATTTCCTGATAATGTTTAACTTTAACCATAACTGACTACTAATTATTTTACTTACTATACGTACTATTATTATCACTGATGGGAAAGTCTAGGAAGAACAGTGCCTCAGTACACCAATTTTGACAGAGGACATGACGTCATGTGCATGGAAAGCATGCATGAGACAGAAGTTACCTTATTATGTGTTTAGGGTGCCAGCCATTCTTTGCATCATGCTGTTTGAGACTCCCTTAGAGTTTGGTAACATTATCATGACTTCATTGAACAACCTTCAGCACAACCTATAGATTTACCACAATGAGCAATTAACACCCACCATACATGTAAATAAACTTACTGTTAAAAAAATAACATTGCCCAATTATTTTACCACATTAGTCAATACTTTACAATGATTCCCTATTACCTAAACCATATATTGAAGAAGCCATTTGTGAATTTCCAATGACCATTCTGTGGTAGTTGTGCGTCTTAACATATCTAATTGATGAAATACTAGAAGAATACTACAGCTCACAATATGTTGGCAGTACAACATTCTAGGATATAAATGCAACAATAGACAATCTAGCACTGGAAATGATAATTTGCTTTGAACCATTCTTACTCAATCTGAAATAAAGTGTACAAACAGCAAGAGGTGTGTTTGTGTTTCAATTGCACAGAATTAGAAGTTGCAAAAGGGTTTTGCTGTTACCAACAGGTTCAATCACCTCTGTTGCCTTGGCACATCAGATTTTAATACTGAACTTTGAATTTGGCAAGAATTTAGCCCAGGCAGACTCTATTCTTTTTCCATTCAACTGTTTCCCTTCAACCAACAGTTCTATAGAGAAGTAACAGCTAAAGCTTGCAAGAAAAAGTACTTGAGTAACCATATGTTCTGACATCTCAAATATCCAAACCAAAAAGATACCATCTTCAGCAAAATGCTACAGACACGAAGTAGTATGTACATGCATGCTAGATATACTACCACCATGTTTAACGTTATGTCTCTTTTTTTTCCTCATGGACCGTTTACAGTACTATTCTAATGACACATGATTTAATGAGCCTAATGCTTACATTTTCATTCTAAATATAGTTAAAACACATGGCACACATAAATCTTCTGCAGTAATATTTGCATATCTGACATAGTTGTTGTAGTTTTTACTATCTGTACCCCATGGTTTATCCTGAAAGAAACTACCAATGTTTTCCTTGTCTCCAAATGGACTACCCTCTTCAAACAGCTGATACACTAAGAGGTAGCAGCAAAGGGCAAGATTAATACTAGCTATAGTAACAGTTACTACTTTCTATATACATGTGCTATTGTCCTCTTGAGAAGAGGTAAATGTCTTTTCAAAGAGCATACTAGTAGTTAGAAAAGGGACAGTTTAGCCTTCTATTTCTAACAGGATAAACCCATAATCAACCAAGAGAAGATTAAATAGTGGTAAACTGGTAAGTAATGAGATAAAGCTCAGACTAAAGAAGACTATTCAAAAGATCAATGCTTACCAAATTTCAATGGTAAGATATTGGGTCACCATGAGACAAACCAATGAGGCTCTATTCAGCATTTTCTATGTCTATTACATATGTAAAGTATGTCTATTATATACCAGCTCCACTATAGCATATATCACATGCAGAATCTGCCAAAGGAATTGCTTTTGCTAGAACTAACACATGGCCACTAGGAATACATGTAGCATTTTGAAGTACATGTAGTCAACTTTTTGGTTACAACATACATGTATACCTGATAAAAGTGGTCATCTAACTATCTGATGGTCCTTACAGAAAGCCCTGTCACTAGTTGGGTAGTACAGTTTTAGGGAGGAGTAGCAAAACCTTTGTTGCTACTTTGGCAACAACGGTTCTGTGTCTCCTCTAACAGGGGAAGACTGTCCTTCCTCTGCCTCATGCCTGTACACAAGTTTGTTGGTAGCTTTCTCCACAGCGCCCTCTAACTCTCCAGCCTGTATTGCATCTCCTGCCAGATGCTGTGCATCCTGGGGGCCCTCTCCCTCAGGCAGTGCTGTTGCTCCAAGCAGAGGGCTGGACTCCTCGTCTGCACCACTTTGATCCAAAGCAGACACTTCATCTGCCCCTTCTGAAACATGCGGCACCCTTGCACCTTCCTCTTGACCTCTGACCTCAAGGCTCTCTTCATCATCTGATGTTGCACCTGTGTGGGTGGTTTCTGGTTCTTCTGAGGTCATGACCTGATGCTGACCTGTGACCTCTGACATGCTGCTGACCTCGTCTGACACACAGCTGGGGGGATCCTCGCTGACGCTGACCCTGTCCCTCTCTCCAAAGGACTGTTCACTGATGGTTGGTGAGACCAGGTCTTCCAACAGGATCAGATCACCTGAGCTGTAGCGTCTGCAGGAAAAAGACAAAACACTCAATTTCACTTTGATTACAGTTTGTGGATTGTTTATTACTATCATCATCATCATCTTCGGATGACCGTATTGGTTACAATAAAGAGTCATAAAAAACTAGGGATCAAGTCATTTGGTAATTCACCTTATTCTTTTTCTTTCATGAAGTATGTTTCCCACAATAGGATATGTAAACACTGGTCAACTCAACTGGATGGTTACTTTGAGAAGTTTAAGGGCATCAAGTTTAGACCATCTGTCAACCAAAAGACAATGCTTTTCTATTTTTCTACAGTGATGAATAATTCACATTTACTGCTGCTGTAAACCATAATAAACCATGAAATGAACTGGTACCTTCTATGAGAGTACTCTGGTGAACTCATGGCCCGGTCTCGCAAATGTAGGCTCAGCGGTCTCTCGGGTGATTGGCCATCACATATCAGTGCCTCCACCAATCGGGACACGTTAGCAACTGAGCAGGTCTCCGATGACGACAGGCTGTCTTGTGGGGACAGGAGGTCCCCCAGGGGTGGGGTGAGAGGTTCAGGGGGTGGGGAGATTGTACCTGTGTCGCCCTGTGCATGGTCATTGCTAGCACCTGACAGGGGAGGCACAATGAGATACACTGTTGTAGTAACATATCAAAGTTCAAAATGTAGTACATGTATAAGAAAGAGACATCTGAGATCTCTCATCTTTTTTCATACCTACAAGTAAATGTAAACAAATTGCCAGGCAACTTCTGTATATTTTCATTGACAGCACATTAAAAGAAATGAAGTAGACAATTTTGACCCCAACCTCACCGTTTTCCTTTGGTTCGGCAGCACTTCCCACAGGGGACTGTCTCTCCCCTGGGGGAGGGGCACAGGCTCCCTGGTCCAGGGGGAAGTTGAAGGGGTTGACCCTGGAGGGGGGAGTGACTTTCTTGGGGACCAGTGCCTCCAGCCCTTGTCCCATCTGGGCCTTGTCTCCTGTTTCTCTACCTGTGGCAATTAAGAACCTTCAACTATCAGCCTTGTTCTGTTGACTGCCACAACACATCACTACAGATGCCACAACAGTTTGATAAAAACAAAAAAACAATTTATCAACTCTGTAATAGTGTTATGATCATGATAACCGCAAAGCTGATCCGAATTTACTTTGTTATGCAAATTTGTGAGTTATAATCAGTGTAGCAACTTTAGTCCTACTTCTTGAACAATCTAAGCAAGGCCTTTACTAGCCACACACATGCATTTAACTGTGTTGGTAGGAATGTGTTTGAAATCTTGTCAAGTTGACATAACCTAAAACATCCATCTGTCCTTTTACCATGTACATCATTTCAAGATGTCACAAATGGGTAAATCACATGCAATGACACAGCAATTTTATATGGTTGTGTTGACAATGGTTGGAGTTGAACTTGAAGAATACTGTCAGTCTAATGATCCAAAAATGGTTTATCAGTGTAAACCCAAAGGTGGGATTCTGTGTTGCAGTGAAGTCCGACATAAAAATATTTCATGCAGAATTCTCCCTGTTGGACAGGAAAATGTTCTACATGTAATTCCCCCAGTGCACTCCACCATACACTTGAAAAAAAAATTGTCATTGGTTGTTGACAAGACTCCAACAATCGACCAATGCCCCCTCTGGGTTTACACTGATAAGTGCAGTGACATTGCCTTGGTGAGCTGGGTGACCAAAGCAAAGCGAGACTAGTAACGTTACATGCAGCGGAACAGACAGCAAAGCCCCATTACCTTGCACCATAAAACGCACAAAGCCTGATGACCGGAGCAATAGAATGGGGAAGGGAGGAGGGAAGAAGACAATGCATGTCAACATGGTATGAGCACACATAAAAATGGGCTACAGATTACAACATTGTTCTCAAGGTGTTTCCTGTTGCATCTTCCAAAACATGCAAATCATGTGAAATTACTGATTTATCAGAAACACTGGGTATTAGCTACAACTGTTGAGTCATGCTTGAATATAGCCATTCTCTGTTTTTTTTTAAATGACATCTTTAAGATTTTACAAAATCAATTTCACTGATGGTGGACTGATTGATTGACTGATTTGTTGGTTGGTTTGTTGGTTAATTAATTGTTGTTTTCTTTAGATTTGCATATTGAAGAAATGTGTAATGTCTAACTCTACACAAGATTTTAAAAAAAATGCACCAATGTAATAAACTTGCCACCTCCCTACCTGGTAGACTCCACAGTCCTGACACTTCTAATGTCTTCAACTTCTTCTCCAATTCATTAACCCTGTTACCTAGAATTCTGAATAGAAAGTCAAATCAAGATTGAATAAAAAAACACAAACAGAAACAACATAACAGACTTGATAAAACCCTGAAATGCAGTCTTTAAAGTGTAATTCTAAAGTCTAGTGTCTACCGGTTTTGCTCAAACATATGTAGCACAAGTGAGAGAAAGTTCCCCTTACTTGTTAGTGCTCCTCTGATGTTGCAGAGCCATGTTCTTGTCGTTGATGGTTTCCACCAGCGATGCTGCCAGGGACTGCAGGTCAGCTACTGAAGAGGGGGTTGCTGGGATACTTCCCAACCTGCCGTCTAACAGCTGCTGGACTGGTGGATGGAAACAGAACAACAGAACAGCCAGATTAGTCTGATTTCATTCATTCAATGTATTCCACTGACATTTTGTCATCAAATCTGCAATATGCTCCTTCCTGTAAATATGAGTCTGAACATTAAACAAATGGAGGAAATGACTGTGCACTATCTGATTTTGACCTTTCATCATTGCTTAAAGGTGGATACGAAATACACAGTTTAGTACAAATAAGACCATTACTATCTTACAGAAGGCTGTTAACATTTCTTGACTTTTCTCAAGCTTGTTTTTTCTAATTGTTGCACATGTTTTGGATACCTAAACACAGGAACACTCACCTTGCTTCTGTGACACCACAACTCCCCCTGTTCTGTTGGCTCCAATTTTCAGAATACCTTTCCCTTTCCTTCTGTCCAGGGCTTGCTAAAGGTCAACAAACCAAGATTATCATGAGAACAGAATGCTTTAAAACCAAGAAGGTAACAAAGGTAGAAAATGTTACACTACAAATGTACTTCTACAGTCCTACTAAATGTATGTACATGTACTTATGATCATAATGATGAAACCAAAACCTCACTTCTATGAAAGGTTATATATACTTTGATGTACATTATTTAGATTAATGTATAAGATGGTGATAGTCAGGATGTGTGTGAAAATTTGTAATTTGTGTTAGTACCCACTTTGTACTTGCCAATAGTTGTCTGTAGCAGGCTCTTCTCTTCTTGGGTCTGTTTGACTCTCTCCTGTAGGTATCTGTGAGATGAAGGATATTGATAAAGGATCTTCCTTGTCCATTTTATATTTCAACACTGTTTTAAGGTACTAGTAACCTTTCATTTTGATATCAAACATTTTCTGTTATGATTTCCATAGGAAACTGACACATTAGCATCATAGACAGAGTTTTTTATTGTGCAATCTAGCTCAAAAGGTCTCCTTTCAAACCATCCCAGTAACAGCATTAATAAACAAAACAAACTTGTTTTCCATCCTGAGAGCGTCGATGTCAACAATCCTCTTCTCATCCCCGCGGAGGATGTAGTTCAGCTCCTCGTTCAGCCTCTCCGCCCGGTCGCGGTGAAAGTTCCTCTCCGAAGACATCTCCTCTTTCTCATCAGACAGGGCCTGCACATCTCTCTCCAACTGTTCAGTCTGCGTCATTGGAAAGATGTCAAAATCATCATTGAAATGCATCAGATAATTCTATTGGGGCTAGTAAAAACTACCATCTACTAGAGCAGAGTAGAGCAGATGTCTTCGGCCAGGTAGGAGCTTAAGTTCCAGTTTAGGCCGCTCTTTCCTTTCAGTGTACAGACATCTACTGGTAGTTCTCTTACCGGGGTACTCTACTAATGTCTTTTCAATATATTTGTTTATTCTAACATTTGCTAACATTCATCTGCCAGGTTATATTCATGTATATGTGCCATTTAGAAACACAGTGTGTTTCAGAGATCTCTAGTGCAGTGCCCCCTAGGTTTGTACAGTTTAGATATGCAGGAGTACATTATACTGGGGGAAGTTGCATTGGAGATGTCTTCACATGCATTTTTCAGGGTGACGGATACATGTGGCCTTTCATAATTGTTTTGGTAGGCTTTATATCTCATAAATAATTTTCTTGAAAAAACATTTCTGATGTAGAAGATTTGTAAATTCATGACCACTGACCCTTTCTCGTGCTTCCTCGAGTTGCTTGACCAGGTCTTCTCGCTCGTGTTTAGGGAAGTGTCTGTTCCCAACTCCTTCATCTCCAACTCTCATCCTGGCCAGACTTTCCCGTAACATCTGCCAACAACAAAGGTATTGTTTAATTTTAACTATTGTGTAAATCCTATTAGTTCTTGGCTATCCATCTGACATTCTAATAAGATCAATAATTCATAGACATCAAAGGCACGCTTATAGTATTAATAAGGTATTCTCTGACTACCTTGATGTCCCCCTGTGCCTCTGTAAGTTTCTGTGTCAGGTCCTTTTCCTCAGCTTGCAGTCTCTTGTTCTGTGTACGAGCCTCACTCAGCAGCTGGGCTAGACTCTACAGGATGGAGTACTTTCAAGATGAAACTCTTAACAATAATTATCGCTGCTCTTCATTTTTTTCTTCTTCACATTAAATGGCCTAAACTTATCGTCTGTCTTGCTGAATGCTGAATATAGCATGATCATTTTGCAATTTACAAAAAAGGAAGCCAGTGTATAGATGTCACTTTTAAGATTTAACTTTTAAACACACTTTTTTTTCATTACACAACTCTACTATCCCTTATATTCATAGAAATGCACAATGTGAGAATTATATAGTTTTTATACATATTATGTAGTTTCCTGACCTTGCTCCTGGTGTCACTGAACTGTTTCGGGTCCAGTGAGTCTTGTTGTGCTCGGGTGGGAGATTTGGGCTGGTGGGGGAAAACAGATGCATCCTGTCATGTCAGGATGGTGAATAGGTCAGAACAAAAAAATGCAACTCAGGGAAAACACAACTAAAACTTCATACATTGTTTAAAAAAAGGAAGAAATATAAATTACAAGAGATATAATTGTAAATTAGGATTAACACAAAATAGCAAAAAGAAGAATTCAAGTGGTCAGAAAGACACAGGAACATTTGATGTTCTTTTATACTTTTAATTGTTGTCTTGTTTGTTTGTGTTGTTTCTTCCTGTTGACATATTCCTTTATTTCTTTTACAAGCACAAATTTTCAATTTCATGCAACACAGTCTCTTAGGGTCAGGTTTCAATGATGCAGTAATTTTTTTTAAATCACAATGTTACGATGATGGTTGTTATCTTTCTAAAAAGTCTAAAAAGTCTAAAAATGTCCAGTCGTACCCTTCTCTCCTTTTCTTCATATCTCTTCCTGAGAGTCTGGTATCTCTCTCTCAGCTGATCAGCCATCAGCTTGAACTGGTCCCGCTCCTTCTGGGTGTTCTCCAGTCCCTGGCCATGATGACAAGGGCCTCCTTCTTACTCTCCAGCTTCCTCTTACAGGCCTGGTACTGTCACGGGGCATATGGAAGGAGTGGATATTATAAAAGTCCATACCAGACATGGTCAGTGAGTGGTCAGCACAAAACAGGTACTAGTAATAGTTGGGTGACTTGCCCACCAATAATTTGTATATGCCTCTCAATAATTTGTCTACCAATACTGATGTAAACCATCAGGGATCCGTCGGTGAAGGTTAGACATCCAGGTAATACGATACGGCAAAAAGCAGTTACTCAAGCAACTGGATATGATTTTGGAATCAGGGATCACTCATATTGATTTTTAACATAATCCTTAATTCAACAAGACAATTTAATACTACATGTATTTCAACAAAATTAATGTTACACTGTCCAGCCATACAAACTTGATCATGATAGTAATCCTTCCATTTATTGCTCAAATTTACAGACAGATAACTGCTTCCTTTCAAGGACTTATGTGACTTGCCTAAGCCCTGTCAATCAAATTTCGTGGCTGGCTACACCCAATCCACTGGCTTCATCTGGCTTTTAATAAACATGCAAATCATTGTGTGTATTAAATACTTAAACACCTGGGGAGGCAATACGAGGGTTTGCTTGGATTTAGAAAGAAAACCTTGCAAAACTGGCAATACACTGTCAGTGACAAATCCAAATTCTGATGATATGTCTAGACTTTAAAAATCAAAAGGGTAATATTTAAAAAAACAACAAGCTTGTAAAAATATATGTCTGTTTAATGAGCTATTTATGTGTATCAAAACAGAAGTGTTAGCAGCACAATTGCAGACTGTTCTGAACACTCTACTCGTAGAGAAAACGTGACCCACAGAACAAGCATTGATGCATGTCCTTCAAACACGTAAACAAATTGCCACTCAAATGCCCGGTTTATGATGCAGTATAAATTAACGTTAGATCACACTTTAATCACAGTATTTTTACGTTAAAGTTACTAGGAAAATAATTCACATCAATAGATTTATGGATGCACGATGTCCAAATTATAACCAGGAACTGCGTACACCAAGAAAAAACACTTGTGTGTTGCCCACCAACTTGAACATGTCATGTCAACATATCGTCACCTAATATGACACACACCATATGTTCAAATCTAGCCGTATTTTTCACCAACCTCATTGACCAGCATGTGACATTGAGCTTCGGTAGGTCTGTTGAAAGCCATTGTCCTACATCCATTGATCTTTGGCAACAATACACAAGAATATGTCCAAGAAAAACAGACAAGAAAAGTACCCTCCCCCTTTTCCCTGTTGGCGGGGCCTCGACTAACCCAAATTCACTCGGACTGCCTTAAAAATCCGTGCCTTGCAGATTCAACAATTCCTAAAATCTTATGGAATCTAAATACAAGTGCAAAAAGTAAATAGCACAGATTTACATCAAATAAAATAAATTACATTTTTTTCACTTTTATTTGGTACTTTATGAGAATTTATGTATATTTTATGTAAAAGTTGACAGGCATGTAAAAAAGAAAAGATTGAACAGGGCGGGATCTAATCGAGGTCACCAGAGGTCAGTAAGATGGCTGTCAGTGGTTTTTAGGTGTTTTGCGTTTGTCTCCACCTTTTCTGAGGCGTTTCACGGAAAAAAATAGGACCATTCTGAGGTAAGCCACCCCCTTGAAGTATATCTTATGTGTGGTTGCTCCTCTAGATTCTGTGTTAAGTGTGGAATTTGACGATTTTGGTCAAGAATTTGAGATCCAGGTGCAGGTGCTAGGTGTGGAAACCAGGTCGAACGGAAGTGCACAGCACAGGTAGACAGGACGTACGTGAAACCAGGTGTGGTATGACTGCCAACGGACGTGAGGAATTTATTCATATCGATCTGCAGGTACAACTGTCACGTCCACTTTCCCGCATTGATCCTACAAAGCGGCACCGACACTTGCAAACTTTGATCTGCCTCTAACGATTCATGTACCAACATGCTGCGTACTGGCTTTTGTTCACAAACACATAAGTTATATATATTAAACTTATGGTTCTTTTATGTTTTAATAGAGTAGAGTAGACGCTAGACAATCGAAGCAGACCTATAAAGTTATATGTGAAATACATGTCTGCAAAATAACCAGTCCCTTTGTGCACAACTTGTCCATCCAAACACAGGTTTCTTTGATTCAAAAATGCTGAATACTTAGTAAGATGT
>NW_017802636.1:188269-208014 GCF_001625305.1 Branchiostoma belcheri | reverse complement strand
ATAGAAACACCGTCATTACTAAATTAGATGTGTAGCTAGCTGCATTTGTTTAGAGTACCCAAAACTCTTTGATCGGGTTCATCTAAATACGGAAGGGACAAAGAAGAGGGATCTAGCATGTACACAATAGTTAACATGATAATGGCCTTGTAAACATGGCCGATACAGTACAGTACATTGTGAACTGTCTGTGGTATGCTCCCTGCCAACAACAAATCACAAGGTAGACATTGATCTTAAATGCTGTGTGGAAGGCTACCAGTAGAACACTACAAGATTTTCACTTGTTTTTAGACCTTAAGGGATCGCAATGTATGGGTGATATTTAACTGGTAATATGATCCCAGGGTTCCAGGCATGTATATGTATATTAAGTATATCTTGTCTTGTACATTTTGAACATGTAGTTTACCCGATAGTTTGGTAGACAAAGTTCTTTCTGTACAGAAGTCTGGAGTACAGATTATGAGGTCTTGATGATCACATGTTGTTTGGTATGTGCCTATCTTATCTTGAGCATTGCATTGTTTGTCACACAGCCGTCTATCAGTAGAGCAAACAGTGATCGCTGTTTTCGGGTTGTCATGAAAGCATTTTAACTCTACCAAACTTGTCCAATTTTTCTTCAAAACTTTTGGGACTACAATATAGGACTGTTTGTGCATAAAAGGGTGCAGTTTTTAAAACTACAAAGTTGGAAAATTTTGTAGAACCAAAGAACAACAATTAAGGCACAATAAAGGTCATTTCAATAATTGATTGGAACAATAGGTCAAAGTTCACTGTTGTTTACTGTGCTAAAGTAAAGGTGACAATAATATTGATTATACAGGGAACATTGTGTGGGAGACAATGTCAGGTGAATGTTTCAGGTTCTTAATTGTTAGTCAGTTCATTACTATGTATGTATGTAATAATACTTATGTATGTATACATTTGTAATTTGGACAGTAACAGTTGGAAAACTCGCTGACACATAAGTCATAAGAGCATCCAGCTGCACTTTGCTTTTAAACACAGTGAGCACGTAAGTCTTATGTATAGAGCATATGTTGCTAGGGTACCATTGACTCTGTGAAATACAAAATACTGAAAGTAAGTATTGGTTCCAGGTCCAGTCAAATGTTTCCAGCCCATCTTATTACTTAAACATTCCACAAATTATGAGCAAACAGACGACACATATCATACATGTGGAATGGCTTAAATACTAACATTAACAATGTTTTTCTCATTCTGTTCAATCTTGTACTGGAATGTTGCAAATTGGGACATTGAACTAAAAGTCTCCTAATTGAAATGCCACACCCATATACATTCCCATTAGCCTGCTTAGTCTGAAGTCCATGGTCAATGCCACATGGAATCAATGGGTTACATTTTACTTTTACTTGCCCCAGACAAAACGAGCTGCACAAAAGGGATTACTCAGCTGAGGTACAGTGAACAGTAGGACCTTAGTTGTTTGCTCTATGCATGCCAACTACGAATCAATTACTGCTAACTGCTGATTAAGCTTAAGACCTTTTTTTGGGGGGGGGAGGCTTTCATTTGAGCTGAAAGGATTTATCGTTGCAATATCTGTCTTAGATTGATGCAAAGGGATCGGAAGATATGAAATATGTCACTGCACCATCTTAAAGCCTCGGTCACAACTCGCCGTACGTGCTTCTGCGTGCTGTCTACGTGCAAAAACGTGGGCAATCGTACGGCATCCGTGCGTGGTGAGTACCACCTCCGTACGGAATCCTACGGATTTGGGAGCACGCAGACACGCCGTAGAACTTTAAGTGCATGTAATACTTTTTCTACGTGCGGTCTGCGGATTTACCACCCGTGCGTGCGAGTACGTGCGACGCGCGTGCCACGTACAGCCTATGAGCGTGCAACGTACGGACTCCGTGAGTCTAACTTCACTATTCTCACGTGCAATTGCTGTACGGACAGCGCACGAAGCACGTGCGTGCCACGCACGGTGCTTGCGTCATCCGTGCTTACTCCTCACTTCCCAGTTGACCTGCTCAATGACCACGCAGAACACACGTGCACCATACCAGGTGCTCCGCACGTGCAACGCACGTGCAACGTACGTGCAACGCACCTGATCTCTACAGTATATAAAGACAACTTGACGGGCGGCTGCCAACTCGTCTCCAAGATGCCCAGGAAGGCTCAGAAGAAGACTACCAGACAAGACCCAAAGAAACGGGCCGCGGAAGACACCAGGGCGGCTAGTGATGATGAAGTTAACAGGAGGTGCACGCACTTACAACGTGCGAGTGAGTAAGGAAACCGTGCGTACGCCGCACGTGTAGGTACGGCCTGTACGCGGCAACGTAGCAATCGCACAGAGATCGTGCGTTGTAAGCACGTACAACTCACTTACCACTTGCGCAACGTACGATGCACGCAACCGCTGACGGCCAGGCGTGTCGTGCAGACCACGTACGTACACCTTGCGAGTGACGTACTCCCTCGGCCGGCCACCCTACGTTTGCAGAAAAAACGTAGCAGACGTAGCCACGACAAAAACGTACGGACAAAAAGCACGCACGGCGAGTTGTGACCGTCGCTTAAAGTACATTATGTACATGTAGCAAACTCTGCAATAGAGATGGTCTTTTTTTTTAATTTGCTGACCTTTGAT
This sequence comes from Branchiostoma belcheri, assembly GCF_001625305.1. Lineage (NCBI taxonomy): Eukaryota > Metazoa > Chordata > Leptocardii > Amphioxiformes > Branchiostomatidae > Branchiostoma > Branchiostoma belcheri. Next base: position 205,367 of record NW_017802636.1, on the reverse strand, counting down.
CTGAAAGGGAACAATGACTACATTTTATGGACCCATTGATCTCATCTTCCTTTTTCCCAAATGTCCCAAACCTACTAGTACTAGTACTTTGGCTGAGAAACTCATGATCAGCCTTTCAAGGTTCCCTAAGAGATGTTGTGAAAGTGGATACACCCCTGGCCTCCAACAACCCAGACACAAAGCCTCTGGTCACACAGAGCTGGTTAGCTGTATTTACCTGGTGCAGAATGGCAGCTGCATAGTTCTGCCTGTTAGTCACCAAAACATGGGGTGTAATGTTTCTCACAACCAGTGCTTCTGGAGTATGTGAAATAAAATAAGATGTGTTGGAAACATCTTAACCTTTTAATTGTGCTATAGTGCATTTCATTAGTAATTCACAATCATGTCAGGTATATTTATCTGCCAAGCAGCCTCTAAGAAAATACAAACCTAGAAAACCTATGTACAGTACCAAGCATCCTTTTTGAATCTCCTTGACAGTACTTAGGATAACATAATAATAAATAATTTGCTATCTAACTCTAAGGTTGAAATATTCTAACCAAATTGTCTGTAACAAAGGATGTGAAAATCTTTATCTGTCTTGGCAAACTTTCCAACTGTTACGTTGTGTCTTCATTATTGTATCTGTTGATCACTGTTTCCTGTTTTTCATGGGAAGGTCTTGAAAGTCTTGTTCATAGTCAAGTATACCAGTATCAGCTTGCCTTGACAGCCATTGTGTTATCTTTTTTCTGCCCTGGACTAGCATTGGAAACATTGATTTTTGCCTAAAACTGTTACTGAAGCTGGATCAAGACTGTCGTAGATTATTCATGCAAGGAATTCTAGGAATTGCTGCATGCAGTGTTTGTTTTTGGTTGAAGTCGTTGTATCAACCAACCTTGACTTGCTGTTTTACATGTTTCCACGCACAATTTGTCTCACAAAGAGTACACTAGCCATTTGATTACATTGTCTAAAAAACTATAATATAAAATCTTTTACAGGTTTCACCATGGAGCCAGGCAGCTACGTCCGTGTTCTGTTTGACTTTGAGACGTACGAGCCAGGAGAGCTGTCCCTCCGGACGGGTGATGTGGTCCGAGTGGTGCGACAGGTCAACCAGGACTGGCTGAAAGGGGAACTGGACAGCATGTCAGGTAGACATCACATTGCACTAATAAGTCATTACCTCCATCAAAGTTTGTAACTCAAATGTGTATCTCATTCTGTATAGCAGGTACAATGTATAACAACACCCTTGGTGTAACACACCATCTTAGTGTAGTTTCCCCTACAAGGATTCCATTTGCAAGAATATACCATTATTAGATTATAGTTTAACCAAGGAGGTTCTTTTTTAAGTTAACCTCCTTGGTTTAACCCACCCATAATCAGATCTGCAGATGTGTGTGTACTTCCCTTAGGGAGAAATTTGAGCTCCAAGGATTACGATTTTTGCCCCCTAAACATGATTCGATTTAACATTGTAAGCAACATTATTGATTCTGGCCTTAAGCCAAAACTTAAAAGCACTAAGCCATGGTAAATGCATGCTTGTACTTTTTTCCAGGTAACTTCCCATGTAACTTTGTGGAACAAGTTCCTGTGCCTGCTGTCAGACCAGGGCAGAGACTGGCAGTTGGAATAGAAGACTTCCCTGCACAACAAGACGGAGACTTAGACATTAGAAAAGGTGACAATTTTCTGTTATCCACTTCTATCCTTTGTTCTGTCCAATGTAATACTGATCTGATCATGATTAGATCTCATATCTTTGATCATTAGAACATGGAGTGAAAGATTTGTTTTCTTGTTTTTACAGGGGATATAATCCTGATAACAGAAGACATAGATGGAAACTGGTACCGAGGGGAGTGTGGAAACAAGACAGGCATCTTTCCTTCTCTGTTCTGCAAGGACCTCCCTGCCCCCAGATCTCAGGACAGTACCATCCCGGCAGAAAAGGCAGAAGACGTCCTGGGGCAGGCAGAGGTGTTACAGGACCTCCAGGCTCAGTTGGATGAGGAGTTGACTCTGTACCAGGGAGACATTGTCAATATTACCAAAGTAGTGGACCAGGATTGGTATGAAGGGGAGATAGCCGGCAGGACTGGGATTTTCCCTTCAGCTTTTGTGAAGCTTAAAGGACCACTGAAGGGACAGACACAGAGTATAGTAGACAGTTTGCCCTCAGATGATTCAGATTCAGAATCTGAGGATGAGGATGAGATGCCATGTGCGAGGGCAATCTTCCCATTCCAGGGTAAAGACAGCACAGAACTAACATTCAAGGAGGGGGACAAAATCACATTGTTGAACAGATATGATGAAGACTGGATTGAGGGGGAGCTTGATGGAGAAATAGGAATTTTCCCAGCAACCTTTGTTGAGGTGATCATTGATCTGCCTCGGTTTGATGATGAGGGGAATGAGATTACCCAGGATGCTCTGCAGGCAGGGCATTCTGAAACATCCCAAGGTGCATTGCAAAGTGGTGACATGAACAGCCAGAAGGAAACTGTTGAAATGTCAGGAACTGGGCAGCCTTCAGTTCAGGACCCCTATGCAGGGCAGACAGCACGTGCCTTGTTCAGATTTGATGCTGCAGAAAGGACAGACCTCCCTCTGGAGGAGGGAGAAACCGTCACAATCATTAGCAAAGTAGATGCAGACTGGTTCGAGGCGAGGAAGCCGACAGGCCAAAGTGGGCTTGTACCTGTCGGCTATCTGGAAGTGATGGAACCAGGCAGTGAAACGGGAGGGAAGGACTTCAATGACATCTCATCACAGCAAGACAAAAATTCAGGGAAACATGCCAGGGCTTTGTTTGAGTTTGAGCCGAGTGTAGAGGCAGATATCAGACTTATCAAAGACCAGTTGTACAGGATCGTACGTGTGGTGGATAAGGATTGGATGGAGGTACAAGATGAGGCTGGCCAGGTTGGTGTTTGCCCTGCGTCATACTTACAAATCATGGATGGCAGTGTTCCTCAGGAAACACAACCTGAAGTGGCAAGGACTATGGAACAATCAAAGCCTGCTGAGAGTAAGTCTCAGCTGGACAAGCCTTACAAGCCTGGAGTTAAACCTAAACCTGGGATGAAACCTAAACCTTCTGTACCATCAGGGAAGCCCACAGTCACAGCTGAAAAACCCTCAGGTAAGGCACTGTTGAAGGATGCTTTGCAGGTCCTGAGTCCATTTTGGGACATTACACCTGCAAAATGGGTTTTCTGCTCTGTTACTTGTTATATTCTTATCCACTTGTCTTACCATACATTTTTGTTTTTTTACAAAGAACAAGAAATCTTACTCTCTTAGTCACTTACTTGATAGAGTATCTTCCCAGTATGCTTGATATGTAAGGCATAGTGGTATGCTTACATCTTCAGACAGTTGCATGAGTCTTTAGCTTGACAAGGTACTGTTCCGCAGGGGTGAAGGTGTTGGACCAAAAGCCTATGCGAGCCACTGCTGCTGCTGCTAGTCACGGCCCTATTGCTGCTGTTCAGGCCAGCCTGGGGCCTTCCCGCATGAGCCTGGACTCTGACACATCAGGCTACAGCTCAGGGTACAGTCAGGAAGACCTGACAGGGCAGAGACAGTCTGCCACACTGCCTGGTATGTCTCACATCAGGGCAGGGTGTGTTCTGTGGTGGGAGGGGGAACATAAGAAATAATCACATTCTAATCAGCATTGGTAAAATTTTGCATAAAAAGAGTTTACTGTTCATGTCCATATTTCTGCATATGGTTAAAAGAACTTTGTACAAACAACCACATGTTGGACAAATCAAAAATGGTTCTATTTCTCTGTACTGTTCTGAAGGCTATCTAAAGACTAATTTCTCTGTCCTGTTCTCTGCATCAATCTGTTATAGTGTCACATGTTTAACCCACTAATTATATTACTTACATGGACACAGATGGCATAAATGCATGCCTTAGATCACAAACGCCACTACTAGTTCTTAACATAACATGCCATGATGACACTAAATATCTCACCTCTGCCTTGTTCTTCTTCCTCTGTACTGCCAGCTACTTGGAGGTCCAGACCTCGGCACACTTATGACTCCTCTGTTGACACTCTTATTAATCTGAACCTCATGCTCTTCTGTGAGTACTGTCTCTTACAACACTGTGGTTAGTTCTAGGTGCGTGTGTGTGTTGTCTCCTCCTTGGTAGTGAAGGTGATGTTTTGATTAAGTGTAGGAAAAACACGTCGATGAAGGTTAGACATCCAGGTAATACGATATGCCAAAAAACAGTTACTCAAGCAACTGGATATGTAGGAAAAACAGACCAACTGATTCATTGATGTGTGTCTCATAAATTACAAATCACAGTAAATTGTCTTGTTTGTCATGGGTATTGTAGGTCTGTGTACTATGTACATTCTGACATGTTTTACTTTTAAACTGATCCTTTCTATACTCCTCTCAGCAGCCCAGTACACTCCACAACCACAGGAACAGCCCCCGGCCCCTGTCATACCATCCAGGAAAGCCCCTCCAAGACCACAGCAGGTACCCCAGTCCCAGAGGAAGGTACCCCCACCCCGACCGGCTCAACCCAAGAGGCCCCCACCTCCCTCTCAGGCACGACACGTCCAGCGGCCCCCCTCCCCAGTCATTCCCAGGCAACGCAACACCATATGGTGAGAACTTTTACTCAGACCTCGGGTATTACATCCTACATATGTAGAGTTTTTAAAATGAAAGACAATTTAGATCATTGTGATTTGTTCATCTCCCATGTATTGACAGCATATTTTGTTCAAGAAAGAAATACTTCTTACACATCTTCACTTCTTATACATCTTCACAACAAGTTCAGTTGATAAACAGTTGCCTTCAAATTTGTCAGACATCGTTGCTAAAAGTCAATATATATATATTTGCCAATCCTTTGCCTGTTTCCCAGGTATGTGGAGCTGCCAGAAGGCCTGGCCAGCCCCCTGGTGCCGACCTCTGGTGCAGCACCAGGCAGACCTGCTCCCAGGAGGAAGGACACTGCTGGACCTCGACCACCAAGGCCAACGTCATCTGTGGAACCTCAGAGGTCAGCTGGAGGTCAAAGGCCCTCAGTCCCTCAGAGACCACACAGCATGGCAGTGCCTGCAAGGAAGGGGGCTGACCTGATTGACCTTGGGCAGAGCTTTGACGGGCAGGATGCTGAGGATGGGTTAGAGGTAAGAGTCATCTAATCTACTGGTGTCAAGTTTTTTCTTGTTGTCATAACACCATAATGTACATGTATGCTACTAATCAGAGCAACGACTTAGCCTCTAGTCAAGTAGAGCATGAACGTAAGCAGCAAGAGGTAGGTTGTCACTTTTGTTTCATTTTTGTTTGATTTTGTTTACGTTTTCTGTTGTGTTGTGTTTTACTTTTCCCTTGTGCTGTTGACAAGGTTGATGAAGGAATGATACAGAGCCTACAGGAAAGGATAGCCCAGGTCGAGGCTGACCTTTTGACTTACGAGGGGCAGAAACAGGAACTAGAGGCTCAGCTGGCCTCCGCGCAGGGGTCAGAGGTCGAACAGGCTCAGGAAAACTTGGAATTCTGCAATTCAAACATTGAGGTACAAAATAGGGTGACATTAAACTAAGAAGGAGTCCAACTGATCCTCCTCAGTCTTACTGACTACTCTCTGCATACATACTAAAATGCATGGGAATTAACAAGAACAATAAAGACTTCGAAACTTACTCTGTAGATAACTATGAGCCTATTGATACTTTTCACTTAGAACTGTCAGAATTAGATTTTCTATTAATTCTAACTGTAGTTATAAAGCTAAAGCAGCATGCCAAAAATGTAGCTGATTAGCTAGTGTGAAGTTCTTTTTGTGTTTGGGAGTTATGAGCTCTTACAGCACAGTGGTCTTCATGCATCCATCCGATCATTATTACCCCCTATAACGTAATGCATGTTCTTTTGTGTGTACTGATACTGAGGAAGGCCTGTTCCCTGATCCATTTTACAGGTTTAAGGGAGATTGTCTCAAGAGGTTTTCAAAAGCAAAACAGGACTTTTGCATTTGTTATAAAACCTAGGGCAGTAAGGAAGAGATTTGATGTAACTTGCAAGGGGATATTACAAGTAGTGAAAAAGACTATAAAGTGGGAAAAAAGTTTTAAAAGACTACTCTATTCCATACGTTTCTTTATGGGACAGGCATCTTGCAGAGTACTGTGCAGACCTGTAAGCCTGTGTGTGTTTGCAGGGCCTGACAGCTGAGTTGAATGAGTTGAGAGACAACCTGAGGTACATCGCTCCTCCTCCCCGGGAACAGGCAGAGGCTGGGGTTTCACTGGAGGAGATCAGGAGGAAGAAAGCTGAGAAGAGAGACAGGGTAAGACTTTCTCAGGAACCTTAAAACTGAGTTCTATTACAGGTTACTGAACAAAGTCAATGAATGCTCTTTACTGATCATGCCTAAAGTGCTACCAGCATCACTGGAGATGGAAGGATACCACAGAATACAATGTGAAGTTTGAAACTGTGGTACCCTTGCTCTGAAGGAATACAGAGGTGAACTGTATGATCTTTATTGGTTTGCTGCTCATCAGCTCAAGATAACATACAGAAGTGTAACATGTACACCAGATTGTAGACATTACATGTGGGTTTCGTCAACACCAAAGAAGGCTTTTTCACTCACCCTTGTTCCAGGTTGTCCAAGAGATCATCCAGACGGAGCGGGACTACGTGAGAGACCTGCACGTGATCACCCAGGGCATGCTGGTCCCGCTGCGGGAGGAGAAGTTCCAGACGGCAGAGCTGAACGTCCTGTTCGGGAACATCGAGGGAGTCCAGGACCTGGCGCAGCGCTTCCTGCCAGCCCTGGAGCAGAGCGTGGAGGGGGTCGCCCCCGAGGAACAGAGACTCGGAGAAACCTTCCTCAGGTTCTCCGCAGATCTGGAGGAGACGTACAAGCTGTACTGTCGTAACCATGACGATGCCCTGGCTCTCTTGGAGAAATACGAAGAGATCGAGGAAATCCAGGAGTCTATCACGAGGTGCCTGGGTGAGTCTTTGACTGGAGTCTTGTTGATTTTGGACTGAGCATTCAGTACAGAAGTTTAAGAAGTGGAAATATGTTCTGTTGCCTTGTAATGAAGTCACTAATTCCACTGAATCTAAAAGATAAATCATCCTTAACTGACCGTATCTTACATCATATTACAGTTGACATATTACATAACTTTGTTTCATTGTTATAATGTACAAAAAAATGTATATGTATTGTGTGTTTTCATGAAAATGAACTAATTTTAAGCCATCTTCTCTTGCCTATTGTGAAATTCTTTAGGAGCCATGGCATGAACTTATGGGTTATTTTTCTCATGAAGCAGTTACAACTTGAACTTGACCCATGTTCAGCTACTGGCTCTGTTTTTTCTTGTTTGATCATCCAAGTGCTCTCAAGCCTAACAAAGTGTCCACTCTTGTGTATCTTTCTCCCACTTTCCAGAAAGCTTCCATACAAATTGTCAATGGCTGTGTTTCAAAGTTTCTGAGCATCAATGTCCTCCTTCTTCAACTTCTTGAAGCAATGTACCTAAAGTGCTATACGGAAAAAAAGGAAATAAAGTGTTGATTTTGCTTTCTATGGAATTACAAAGAAAGACTAATAATTAATAATCTGGTGTGATCAGTAGTGTCCTTTTGTGAAACTCATCTACAGTGTCAAGAATAGAAGTTGATTAAAACATTGTGTACTGGCAAATCATCAACAATGGGATCTCCAGTGTCAGTACTCAGTCAAACTTACAAGTAAAGTTTCTCTTTAAAAAGTACTCACCAAAACTATGTTTTTGACAGCCTTTACTTAAGCTGCATATAGCAATATTCCTAAAAAGCAGTATCAAGTCTTCACTCTTCGTCCTACCTCCCTTTGTGTGTGGCCAGCTAACAAGTCTTGCAAGTGTTGGCTTAATCAATGTACTAAACGTCTAAAAAGTTGTCACGACAAAAGCTAATCAAAAAGACTGCCGACTCTACACACGTAGGGGCGATGGCTGGAACTGCAGTCAGCATGTGGAATAATAATGCAACGTCAGAAGGTCAGACACTGGACTCTGCCACTCTGGATAAAGGTATCAGTTTAGCCAACACCGGGCTGAAACGGTAGTCAAATCTTTTAATCTGTTAAAATCATTGTAACAAATCTGTGCCGACGTTGATTATTGGTCCGGCAAGAATCGACTAGACGGATCATGTGTTTGCTGTATCGGATGATTGCTTCTGTAGAATCTGATGTAGTTTTTACTCATCTGGCTGTTCTGAACACTTCCACACCACTTTCACAGTAGAAGCACACTGGCATTCTAGTTACTGTAGATGCCTTCTTCATGCAACTTCTGAGTAGTCTCATAAGAAACTCAGATCATTAAAGTTCAGACAATCATTAACTGTACATGTCAAAAATAAACCACCAGAGACAGATTGCTGCCCAGAGAGATATTAACTGCCCAAGGAAATAGCTATGAGGGCTTTTGTTCAACAGCAGACCTAATCAATCTAAGGAATCAAGGTATTATTTACAGTAATCTGAGTTATCATCAACAATATACAGTACCTACATTCCCCACTTAGTCTGATTACAGTATATTACTTTGAAGACATAAAATCAAAACCTCAAAGTCAGGTTCCTGAAGGTCATCCTGAAAGGAGACATTACATCATAAGCAAAGTTGTAAAGTTGTTGAACTGATGGATGGAAACCTTTGTTTTTGTAGTTGCGCTGAAGGAGAAGTGGAGGATGGCAGTGATTGACCTGAGCTCGCTGCTCATCAAACCTGTGCAAAGAGTGCTGAAGTATCCGCTGTTGCTGAACGAGCTGCTAAGTGTGAGTGCTGTTAGGATGTCTGAATCTATCATTGTTCAATCAGATGCTACTTGTAGTTGTTACTGCAATTTTCTGTAGTTGGGCCCCACTTCAACTAGACATTAATTGTTTAGCGACCAAAATTGTAGTTGAAAAGGTTTACATGAATACAATTTTATAATAGGAATATTATGCATGATATAAACAAGACGTACAAAACATACAAAGATTCGTAAACTAAAAGCTAACCTCAGTGGATCTTAGTGGATACCCCTTGGATGAGACAGATGAACTACATGTAGGATAGATTGGCAGGCATGATAATCTCTTCTTCCACAGACCACAGAAGATGACCACCAGGACAAAGCCAACATCCTGGCAGCTGTCAACAGGATGACGGACGTTGCCACGGCGATTAATGAGGACAAGCGGAGGAAAGACCTGGTGATGAAGTACCGTAAGGTGGACGACGACGTCACGCTCAGCCAGAAAATCTCCAAGCTCAGTTTCCATTCCATACGGAAGAAGAGCTCACGATTCACAGGTGGGAGTGAAATCAATGGATGGATTCATTTGCAGCAAAAACAGGAGTCTAGTAGTCTTATTTTAGAAGATGTTGAAATCAGATGTTTTTACTAAGTTTTAGTTATCAGTAAGTTCCTGTATCCTGGATGATGTTTATACATGTACCTTCATGCACTACAGTATTGAGTAACAAACGTTGGAATAGTAAGGTGGCCAACAAGGTGGCCATGACCATTGTTGCATCCAAATTCCAGTGACAAACTGACCACATTTGGATGGTTATTGCTTCATATTCAGAATTGAAGTATGTGAAATGTAGTTCAACCATCTCAGTTGAAGAACAAACAAGAAAGTTGTAACTATCAAGGTTACATGATGTCAATCCTGTTCCCCCCTCTACAGGTCGTTTGATCCACATGATGGGCCAGTCTGAGCTCAGTGTGGATGAGCGGTTCAACGAGGCCGACAGGAAGTTCCATAACATGGAGAAAACCATCAAGGTGTTCATCAGGAACGTCAGTGAAAACCTCAGGCAGATGCAGGTATTCTTACTACTTACAAATGTACATGTAATTCTGATGTGATACATTATAACAACTTCTTTTATCATAAGCCTGCTATGATGCAGTCAAGCTACTGTGATGAATTACATAAAGCACTGTGATAATACCTGGTATTTCATGAATCATTCCCTTTAGAGCAACAACAGAGTTGAATTCTTGGAAGGTCTTGATTGAAAAAATTGATAGAAAGGTCTTGGAAGATTGTGATTATAATTTTGGACACACGGAAGTACTGTTCATGTAAAAAAAATTGTTTTTAACCTGTGGTACGGTACTGTGGCCATGTTGTAGGAGGGACTTCAGGCACAACTTTTGGTTGCAGAGGACATCACAGACTTCTATGCTGAGAAGGCCAACAGGCAGGAGATAGAGAACTACAGGACAGCCTACAGGACTATTGTCAGCACCCACCTGCCAAAATATGTATGTCATGCATTAGTTTCCCCCTCCTTTGCACATATTCTGCAACTAGTTTCTTTGCCAAAGTTTGATTGAAATTTTATGAAAAAGCAATATGAGGAACACATGTTACCACATGTTTCCAGTATATTCTGTTTACACTTTGACATTGTATTAACTGTCATCTCCAGAAAACATTTGTGGAAGAGCGAGTGGTGAGCCCCCTGACATCACTGGTGCTGATGTACCAGGCTCCCAACAAGCTGATCCAGAAGAGATATGACAAGATGTTAGACTACGACAACAAGAGGAAGAACTCCGAGAAGGCCAAAGGTTCAGACAAGAGCAGGGCAGCTCAGGAGGACCTCAAGGTTGGTTCAGCCTTCTACACACAATAGAGGGAAAACTATTTGAATACACATTATTTCTTTTCATTGCAGTTCTGATTTGTCTTCATTGTTACCATTATGAATATAAGTAGGCTTACTGATATGTGAATAACTCTCTGTCAAACCTATACAAGTGGCCACCTCTACATAGTGGTCACCTGGCCAATGTAACCACTTTTTGGTAGTCCCTCAGTTGATTATTTAATACTATGGACACGAGCATTAAGAATCCTGTCTATGGTGACCACCTGTCCAGATAAACTTTGGCCAGATATCTGTCCCCTGGAAAGTTTTGACTGTAAATGCTGAAAATCATTTGCTTTGCCTGAAGCTGTTCTAGTCCATGTATTCATGTATCCTCCTGTCCCCACAGATTGCTAAGAACACCTACGAGGCCCTGAATGCCCAGCTCCTCGATGAGCTGCCCAAACTACACACCATGTCCACAGCCCTGCTGCAGGACTGTATCAAGAACTTTGTCATCGCTCACAAGAACATCCAGGACGCTGCTCGCAAGGAGCTCTATGCTTTGTTACAGGTAAGGAAGACTTTGTAATAAGTCCCACTCTCTCTGAACAGTATCTTACACATGCACATTAAAAGTGCAGAGCTTCAGCGATGAATAATGCCAGAGCTGTGGACACTAAAGTTGTTCTGTTTCCAGCTGCCAGTCCTTCTGTCGGAAGGAGACGACATCCTGGAGTCCTTCCAGACCAGACACACCCAGGTTGTGGAGCAGCTGTCATCGGTCAGTTTTGCTGGACAGGGTCTGGGGTCCTCCAAGAGACCCGACAAGGGAGACAGAAAACAGAGCAGGAAGTCTTTGGCAGAGCCAGCTCAAGATCAGGTAAAGATGTTTGGACATTCTGTGTACATTCATGTCAGAGTTTCTGTTTTGTGATTTTCTAGTTTTGATTTTCAAAAGGCAAGGTCAAAAAGCCTACTAGAAGGCCCAACCATAAACCTAGTCCCCAGGGAAATTATCAGCATTAAGAGTGTTTCTTATAACAAGCTGTACATGTTTTACAGAGTGGAGGTCCCCAGACTGATGCACAGAAGGCCCAGCTCCAAGCCCGGTACCCAGGCTCCCTGTACAAGGCCACAAAGCAGCACACACCTACCCAGCCCATGGACCTAAGTATAGCTGAAGGGGACCTGATAGGGGTTATCAAACAGCAGGACCCCATGGGTGGACAGGATCGCTGGTTTGTCGACAACGGCGAACAGAAAGGTAGGTTGAGTTTTTCTGTCCGACAATTTACATTCTTTTAGTTTTTAAGACCATGATGAATAAGATTTTGCCTTCATGTTGCTTCTTATCTTTGGTTTTCATTCAACTCAAAAGTCATGGAAAGAAGTGTCACTTATAAATTTCTCACTGTATCCCATCAGGCTTGGTTCCATCAAATTGCCTGACTCCTGTGACAGAAGAGCCACCTACCAGCAGCTCAATAATTGCACCTGACATGGACCTACTCGGTCCAGAGCCATCTGAGGAGCCGCCAACGTATGCTGCAGGTGCTGGGGACGATGGGAGTGCAGGACCAGAAACGGAAGAAACAACGTACCAATATTATGCAGAGTATGGGTTCTCTGCCCGCGCAGAGACAGAACTGACAATCCACGAGGGTCAGGTGGTCACTGTTCTCCAACCTTACGACCTACAGGGGAATCCTGAGTGGTGGTTGGTCCAACACGAGGGGGGACAGGGCTACGTACCTGCCAATTATCTCAACAGGAGGGAGGTTTAAAACAGAATCTGTACTGTATGGGCAAAAGTAGAACTTGGAAAGCTCCAACCATGGCACAGACATCCCTTGAAAAATTAAAATAGTAGCCTGGTTTTGAGCCCTTTGAGAAGAAGAGGAAACATTGAATTTGTGCAGTATATGCTTGCTGAGGTTGTAGCAGACTGCTTAACAAATGTACCAGTACATTTTATTGTCTGTTCGGCATTTTAGCATCCTTATCTAGGGGTTACAATTGCTAGTCAAAGAAAAAGGCTGTATACATGCACTTCTGAACTGCTATGTCTGGAAAAGTAGCAATGTACATGTAGCTCTTGATTATTGTGGTTGGTGTTTTGCTTCATCCTGCCATTCACCATGCCTTATGTCTGCCCCAGCTTAGTTGCTGGAGTAGTAACATTTGGACACAGGTGAACAGGCATGTGGACACATTATATGGAAAGAACAGTTTTAACTCTGCCCTGTTGAATGTAGGAATTCTATTTTTTCTGTGGAAAACCAATGCTCATTCAGTGTTCATACATGTAGTCTGAGTGTGGAGGTGGGTACTATGGTAATGCAATCATGACTGGAACTGGAAGATTTTCCACGGTTTGAGAAAAATTACTTTTATACTGTGGACTTTTGTGTCAATCAGATACATTGTAGATAGATAAGATTGTGTAGCAATTTGTGATAGCGAGGTTTTCTACTGCACAGTGTAAGGATAAGATGTATATTTTCATGATAATCAGTGAATAATGCAGAATATTCAGTGCAACCGTGTCTACACGTGTAATATATAAGTGTGAGGCCAATGACATTATACTACATAATGTCCTTGGTGAGCCTAAATGCTATGTACTTTTTAGAAATTTCTACTAGAAATTTAGCAATGATTAACTCAGAAAACCAACATTATTCTAGAGAATTTTTCCTTCTCAAATACAAGAACCTCATTTTTCTTATTGAGTTGTATTTCAATGTAGCATTTTGTTAATTACATTATATTGTAATTGTCTATTCAAGGTACATTGTACTGGTATTTCATTGTAGAAATACAGCAGTTAATCAATACTTCATGCATATGGAAGGTACATGTACATCTCAGCTTGCATTTGTTAACATAGCAAAAATATTTCACAGACTTAAATGATTTTGTAACTATAACTATTATAGAGGGGCCTCACAAAGTGTAATGTTTTTTTTAAATATCGTAATACATGTAAGGTAAAATCATTCCCCTCTAGTGGAAATAGTCCATTTTTGTCGTGCTGCAAGGAGAAAATATAATTACTATGGTCACATGGTGTATTTTCAGCTGTATTGTATTGTATGTACATGTATTTCTATTTTTCCATGGTTTGATTTTTTGTACCCTTATATGGTTCATAAGTAATAGGCAGGACACAATCAAATATTGCTTCATGATGAAGGAATGCCACTGTACCAGTTTGTATTGCACTGTAATTTGCCAAACAATCGGGGAGAAATGAGTCTCTTCAAATATTATTTTGTGAAAACATCACTTTTTTATTATGAACAGCATCTTTGGTATTTCTGATCTATGTGTCTGCAACACTCAAATCCATTATGTAGTCGGAAGAAAAACTGACATAGTGTGCATTTGGTGTAAAAGCAAGGTAAAAACAGTTTGAAACCACAGAATGACACCATTTTCTCATTAAGATCAATCCTTTGTAGGATCAAGGGTGTTCTGATAGAACGTCCTTGGTAGGATTGAGTTGTTTTCTGTAAGAAATATATGAAAGAAGATAAAGTGTACTTAAGCTTTCATCGATTTTAAAATGTACTTAGTATTTTCATATATCGACTTATATGATGAGCATATTATTACCACAGTGAATGTGATTACATTGATACGAATATATTTGCAAGCGAGTGAAAGAAATACTTCATGTGGTGATCTCTGGTGTCATTTCAGTGCCGCATTCTTACCCAAACCACCGTATGCGGTTTTCGTCCATCTACATGTACATACATGGAGTGAAATCTCATCAGCCGTTTCGAACGTCGTTCATTGTTACCATTCTCCCACGGCAGAGCTATCCCGCGGCAAATACGCCTTGGTACTCCTTACTGGTAAGGAAGCACCCCTGGCGTGGGAGGATGATTGATAATAATAATAACTTTATTGTGCAACAGTTGTACAGAGTACAAAGTATGGCATCTATTAACTTAAGTAAGTACATATCAATTACATTTTCATAAGGCTAACCTAACTAATGCAAAAGTGGGTGGCTAGTATGAGATAGGTATCAACTTACACAATCGTTGGAGGAGTTTCTAATATCCATACAGTCTTTAATATATATCCTTATGTATAGCATAAGAGACGTTTTTGTATGGTCCCATCGCGATATTTAAAAGACGTGGCGCGTTGTTGTCGGTGGATGCAGATGGCTGGGTTGGCGGCTGAAGGACTGAGGCAAGACTAAAGTGGTCATATTCCTATCACGCAACAAATCAAACATGGATGCATTTGTTATTCTATAGATCTAGAGTCTGCTGTCATCACAAGGCTCTGTGTGCAGTACCAGTCCCTTCCGCTGGTGAAACGTCAGAAACGCCCGATACTCTTCAGGCAATTTGTGCTTCTTAAGGCTTCCTATGTTACCGTAGTAGTGGTATTTTATCTTTCGCCCCTTTCCGTCTTCTGAAAATGGGTAGTATCCGTACAAGTGGATCTGGTCACACAGACAGGCCGCCAGCGCGAACAACAAGTTTCCTGTCGATGGCCGATTCGGCTTGAATTCTGAATCATTCCACAACCTAGGAAATTGCAAGTAAAAGTTTAACATAAAAAAGGCATGGTCAATGGTAATGCACAAATTTCATCCTTCCATTGATGCAAAACCTGTAAATGTTATAAATCAAGAAATTCTGAAATGTAAGAAACGAAAACTTACTTAGTCAGCTTTTGATATACATTAGTTGGTGCAAACGTAACTTTCAGTGGCAACTGATGTTTCACTATCATTAAGGTAATAAACTGCGTTTCTACGAGTCCGTTCGACGTTACCATGGCAGGGATGTGGAGAATCTGGTCGTGAATGAGACGCAGTCGTTCCACAAACTTCTCTTGTATTGTGGTATTTGTAAGGTATCCGTTATATTCGTGTGGAAGAACTGGTTGATTCATGGTGGTGAAATTAGATTTTGTCCCCACGTCACTCTCGAACCCCTCAAGATCAGGAAGGTTCGACCTAAACACGAAGTCCGCAGAGTCGATCTGAGGACCACAGTGGCTGTCCAGGAGAATCCCAGAATTCCCCACGACTGCACAAGACCGAAAGTGCTTGCCCAGAAAAGGCGACGATTCGGGAAGTAGCTGATAGTAATATTGCCCGATTTTGACCTTCTTTTTAGGCTTTTTTTCGTACTTGAAGAATGATTTTCCAAGACTGACTTGAGACTTCTTTATGGTGAGGTCTGTGTCGGGGTTGAAGTACGTCATAACCCACTTTCTGTGATGAACATAGAAGTTGTTTCAATTCATGAAAGAACAAAGTCGACCAAACCATCATTCTATACAATCAAAAACTTCCCTTCCCTTTAGACTGGAGATTGTTCGAAGGGTCTTTTTGGTAGTTCCTAAAACGGCTATCTAAGTCAAACTCCACCCCTTCGCATGTCCCTAAGCCAAAATTCAAAAACCCCATTACTATATCCAAGTTCTATATCGTATCGTTAGCTCTACATCCAAAATGGCTATAGCGAACAATTACAATACAATTGCAAGACGAAAATACCTCACCTTATCCGTTCAACTTCCGATGTATTGAAATTTTCTCCCGGGCCCTCATTTGTTCTAGTTGAAGAAAGAATGTGAAAGAGGTCGGTAACTTCTATCAACTCCGAACTTTCATGACCTATAACATGACTAGGCATGAAAAGAGGGGAAAAGGGAGTTTCTTCTGCCATTGCAACCGATGGCATAGGTACATGTAGGCAATATGAAATTAAATAGATAAGTAGCATTTATAACCCCGGGTCAAGGACAACTGTGTCCCGACTTTGGATATTCTGTTGTTTGTTTTGTTTGTTTGTTTGTTTGTTTGTTTGTTTGTTTGTTTGACACAAGACGTGGTGACACTCAAGTTTTTTAAAACTAATATTAATGCCGCCACCAACACAGGGGACAATACAGTACTCATTTTCACCTGAGTGAAGTGAGAAAAGTCATGTTAAGTGCCTTTCCCAAGGGCACAAGATCGGTGGCATGTCAGGACTCCGGGACCTCTTGGTTCCGAGTCGAGCACCGTCTGCCGTTACGCCACACGACCCCCATTCTGTTCTGCTTCTTACATCGAATGTCAGTTCTTGATACCTATTGACATTTTATATATCAATAGTCCATTTTACAACCTTTTCCCTTCAGTCTAAACCCCACAAACATACCTGTAGTTCTGAAAAACGGTGGTATTTATCCAAGCTTTGTTGACAGGAAATTGATATAAAGGCTGACGGGTCTTCTGGGTAATTAGAAAGGTCACACCAAGCGCGATAAGTATGCCACAGGCTATCAGTCGAAAACAAGTTTTTCTGACCGCCATGTTGTGCCCAAGAAGCTTTCATCACAATGTCTTTGGTGTGACAGACCTTCGGTAAGGAACGTTGAATCAAACTGACAGGGGTGTCCATATGA
>NW_017802636.1:186461-188249 GCF_001625305.1 Branchiostoma belcheri | reverse complement strand
GATATGATCTCTTGTCTTCCCGGGGACAAGGTCATCATCTGTTGACGGACGGATCTAACGGAGATGTGTTGGCTGGTTACAACAACATTCATCGAGAAATTAACAACAGCTTCTTGTTTTTACAAAAGTTGATATCCTGCTAATTTGAATCAGGTGTAAATATTATACGTCTTCGAAAACAAAATCCCTGGACCTCTGTCGGAGGCAATTTTTTGTTCCAAACGTAATACCGGTGCCACCTATTTGACAAATTAATGCATTCATGAAATAGATTATTTTTTTCTCGATTTTTATCAGTCCTTCCCACGCATCTCGTCCCCAGGACATTTTTGGAGCCGCTCTAATGATGTTACGCAACAGTGCGCATGCTCTACGATACCTGAGGACATGCGAACGTGACCGGGTTTTCCTCACATGCACCCCTTTCAGGGACAGGTGAAGGGGCTGAGCACAAATCATCTTCTTCGGGTCTTAGGCTCAACTGCCTTTAGTGTAATCTCCTAACAGATCTTTTGGTGGCTGCAAGACAGTATCCAATTGGCAAGATAGCATCGGTACGATGGGGTACGACACCGTTTGACTGGCGAAAAAAAAGATACCTGTACAAAAAAGGGAGCCTAATAAAACAGCCTAAACCTCTTCTTGGAGAGTACATTCAGTCGGTACAGCCATCCAGGTTGACATGGACAGTTGGACCTTGTCCAACTGGGCTGAACAGAGACCAGTAGTGGAAACTTGGAGTGATGTTGAAGGGGAAAGAATGTACGGGGTCAGATACTTCCCTCTATAAGAGCGTCTGGATGGAAGGGCTTTAGCATCATAGGAGCTATAAGCCGCTTCGAGAACAATACTAGAAATGAATACAATAAAGTACGTGCCTCTGTCTGTCTGACACTCCAGGAATCGCCACCAAAGAATATAATAATCTAAATAGATAGACACACTTTGATACTGCCTTTTTTTACTTTTAATTACAAACTTTTCTGGCGAGCGTATGAAATAAAAGTACCGACTACAGTAAATCTCAAAGGAATTGAACGTACGTATCTGTCAGTTGACTTCCAACAACAGATCAATAGGTAGAAGTACCCTTTCTGTAGCACCCTCCACATGGCACTAGAGCCCCTCCGGTCAAGTGCTGCTATTCCTGGCGTGTCAAGGGGTAGGAACCAGATGGTGAAGTTCTTGGTGACGGTGAATAACGGGGCTACTTGAAAACCTTGAACGGCGCTGTGAAAATACATTTTTTTTATCCTGATCATGGTGACATGCAACACAAGCTAAGCAAAGGTCCGAAAAGTCGCTCAAAACTACTAGAGGTAATGTAGTTTACTAAAAGTGCCTGGAAATTAAGTACCGCTTTGCAAAAAAATGCTTACCAGCTCAACACGGTGAAAATTTATTGCACTTTTTCGCCCAACTAGAAGTAATTGCATGTATGTTGGAACGTTGGCCATTTGAAATAAATTTTGAGAATAGACACAAATGTCATTATGTATCAAATTGTTCTTGACACAACTGAAGGAAATAATAAAACTTATTTTGATAAATCATATCAGCGCCACCTTGCAGTTGTTGGAAAAGTGCATCTCGGCAACAACAGTGCCACGTGTTTTCCATGCCTGCCGTTCCGCCCACCTTCCACATGGCAACAAGCTATATTTAGCGTAATCCTAGCGGGAATGACGACGTGACGTGACGTCACACGATCGATATCGTGACCCCGCGCTCCGCACAGGCTTATAAATAATGGCAGGCGTTACAAATTGCCTATCTTGTGTATCGTTT
>NW_017802636.1:176524-186441 GCF_001625305.1 Branchiostoma belcheri | reverse complement strand
GAACAATTACAATACAATTGCAAGACGAAAATACCTCACCTTATCCGTTCAACTTCCGATGTATTGAAATTTTCTCCCGGGCCCTCATTTGTTCTAGTTGAAGAAAGAATGTGAAAGAGATCGGTAACTTCTATCAACTCCGAACTTTCATGACCTATAACATGACTAGGCATGAAAAGAGGAGAAAAGGGAGTTTCTTCTGCCATTGCAACCGATGGCATAGGTACATGTAGGCAATATGAAATTAAATAGATAAGTAGCATTTATAACCCCGGGTCAAGGACAACTGTGTCCCGACTTTGGACATTCTGTTGTTTGTTTTGTTTGTTTGTTTGTTTGTTTGTTTGTTTGTTTGTTTGTTTGTTTGACACAAGACGTGGTGACACTCAAGTTTTTTAAAACTAATATTAATGCCGCCACCAACACAGGGGACAATACAGTACTCATTTTCACCTGAGTGAGCCTCAAGGGCACAAGATCGGTGACATGTCAGTGTAAGGGTGTGGTCAAGGTCAAAGACGAAGACATGGTAGCGTAAAGTGACCTCGGTCTCGATGGGTGACCCTTACAAGTTCGTAAGATGGCCGCCGATGTTGTAGATGTACGTACCCGGAACAAATGACCCAAGAGCCAGAGCTACATAGTGACGTGACTGTATTCTCTCCTCTCCGATTCTCTCTGATACTCTGCTGAACTGCCCTAACTACAAGAGTACTCGGGCTTTTATATAGTTTGCCCGCCTACACACAGGTTTCTTGGAACAAGTTAGATTCTTTGTATATCAGTCATCGTGAGTCATATCCTCTCCCTTTCTTAAGACGTTACTGGTCAGCCCCTAGTATCCCCAAATATGGTTATGGTCAAGCAGTCGGGCTTAGACCCCATGGGAGGTTAGGCCATTACTGGTGTCACTCAAAGGTCGCCTACACTTTCTCAGAAGACAGGAGGGTTACAATGACTCACGGTTGCACCAGGAATTTGTACAAAAGTGTAACAGAAACTAATATTATATATATAGCAAAAACTATAACATATCAGGTCAGAGCACCCTATTACATGCTCCCCTTTCAAAATGGAGCCGTCCCTGGCGACGTAATTACAGATGTGGTTAACATTAGTCCAAAACTAGAGAAGATGTGAAAACATTACAATCTAGCAAATCGGAATGGTGTAAATGTTACAAAGGGTTATAAAAGCGACGCTTGACAGTACAATAGAAAAATGCGATCATTTCTCCCAATACCAATTGTTCCAGTACTCAACGCAGCATGTTTCACTCGGTTGTCTGTCTTACACCATTCACATTGGTTCTACGGACATCATAAGTTCAATTCAGTTCCTCCCATAGTCAACTTCTTCTTCTCGGTTCTTC
Source organism: Branchiostoma belcheri (assembly GCF_001625305.1). Classification (NCBI taxonomy): domain Eukaryota; kingdom Metazoa; phylum Chordata; class Leptocardii; order Amphioxiformes; family Branchiostomatidae; genus Branchiostoma; species Branchiostoma belcheri. The sequence continues at coordinate 185,069 of NW_017802636.1, read as the reverse complement.
ATATTCTATTTTCTTCTCGTAGTTCCTAGTTCATCCTCGGTCTCCTAGACTCGTCTGCGCTGGTAACCAGTCCTACGCCTTTCAGTATACGACCCGCAGGTCCCGAACTCGCGTCGATCCTTCCGGTAGCATGTCCCCCGGGGCCCTGTCGGATGTACCGCCGGTGGTGAACATTGTTGCGCTGTAGAAGTCCTTGGTTGAGGTTGATCTGCAAGCCGTTGTCCTGGAGACGCAAGTGACACGGTTGGGGTCCCAAAGAGCCGTGAAATCCTGCTATCCTCACCATACGTCGCATACAGCGTAGGAAAGAACACAACGCCACAGTCTGACCGCCGGCCTGAACTAGTTCCTTATGTTCCTGAACCTCTTCTTCTCCTCGCCTTTTCTGAACCTGAATTAAATTTACCAATGCCTAGCATCAATGCATCAAACCATCTTCCTCCAAAAAGCTGTCGTAGTACTTGTTAGAACGGAACCAATTAGCCTGGCCTCCCTAATTTAGAAAAAGTTACACATGCCAACAAAGATGTCCACAAGCCCTCTGACAAAGCATCATCGCTCCATCTGAATTATCATTCAGTCCCTGAGGTTTGGGTTTCCAAGGAAACGAAGAGCCCGTCAGAACTATGCATGTGACAGCCTGGTGATCACAACAAATCTACCTAGCTTCTTTCTGGTTAACAAAAAAACATGAATCGAACAATACACTCAATGTCCCGTCTTTGTCGTCCTATATTCCTACCACTTAAAATCTGCACCTCCGCGATCTCACGCGTCGATAAACTTTTCACTTCTTATCCCGAAAACTCCATTCATTTCTTCCTGAGTGTTACTCATTACACAATAAAACCAAAAATTCAAGGACAGTACACAACGACAATACAGGTCACTTTCTATGCTAAGCGACATCACAACTTATCTTTGCTACACAAATTCACAGCACCCTGCCAAGTAGCAACCATTAATTTGAAATTTTAGTACATTTGGCAATGTTGAAGGTCCAACTTTCTCCTGATTCACTGTGTTTTCTCCTCCTGGCCGAGATAACTTGAATAATGGAATTTCACCATATATGGCAACAGCCAAACACACCAGGCTACAAGGCACGCCTTGCCCAACATTTTTCGACCTAATCCTAACCCTGGATAGCTGAATTCGGATAACAAGTAATCGTCCAAACAGATTCTGAAATCAATTCTTCAATCCTAGAGCTTTTACAACAGCACAAAACTATCCCTACCAATTAGTACCAAAATGAACTACAATCAGCATGTCCACATTCTCACCGTCTGTAGACCTACGACGGTCCTACCAAACGAAGCCTCTCATCTACACTAAAACAATATAACATTTCAGCGGTCAGACAATAACGTATGTAGTTCTACCTCCATTGTCAGCTGAAAGGCACCAACCCGTCGCTCTCCTGTCTGCTCGTCTGCCAGTGGTATCGTTGGTAGCCTCTCTGGTCTTCAGTCTTCTGTAGCGTTGATGTTGAACTTGGCTCCCGGTCCTCTGTCCTGGGTGACGTACGCAGCCATCCCACCGCTGCCACCATTTGTAAGGGTGTGGTCAAGGTCAAAGACGAAGACATGGTAGCGTAAAGTGACCTCGGTCTCGATGGGTGACCCTTACAAGTTCGTAAGATGGCCGCCGATGTTGTAGATGTACGTACCCGGAACAAATGACACAAGAGCCAGAGCTACATAGTGACGTGACTGTATTCTCTCCTCTCCGATTCTCTCTGATACTCTGCTGAACTGCCCTAACTACAAGAGTACTCGGGCTTTTATATAGTTTGCCCGCCTACACACAGGTTTCTTGGAACAAGTTAGATTCTTTGTATATCAGTCATCGTGAGTCATATCCTCTCCCTTTCTTAAGACGTTACTGGTCAGCCCCTAGTATCCCCAAATATGGTTATGGTCAAGCAGTCGGGCTTAGACCCCATGGGAGGTTAGGCCATTACTGGTGTCACTCAAAGGTCGCCTACACTTTCTCAGAAGACAGGAGGGTTACAATGACTCACGGTTGCACCAGGAATTTGTACAAAAGTGTAACAGAAACTAATATTATATATATAGCAAAAACTATAACATATCAGGTCAGAGCACCCTATTACATCAGGACTCCGGGACCTCTTGGTTCCGAGTCGAGCACCGTCTGCCGTTACGCCACACGACCCCCATTCTGTTTCTGCTTCTTACATCGAATGTCAGTTCTTGATACCTATTGACATTTTATATATCAATAGTCCATTTTACAACCTTTCCCCTTCAGTCTAAACCCCACAAACATACCTGTAGTTCTGAAAAACGGTGGTATTTATCCAAGCATTGTTGACAGGAAGTTGATATAAAGGCTGACGGGTCTTCTGGGTAATTAGAAAGGTCACACCAAGCGCGATAAGTATGCCACAGGCTATCAGTCGAAAACAAGTTTTTCTGACCGCCATGTTGTGACCAAGAATCTTTCATCACAATGTCTTTGGTGTGACAGACCTTCGGTAAGGAACGTTGAATCAAAGTGACAGGGGTGTCCATATGATAAATAGAGGAGAAAGCTGGAAAATTCAACCTTTGCTAGAAAACGCGGATCAGTATAATCGTACGAAATATGCTATTCCACAAGTGCTCCATCTAACGCTAGATCTGTCCTATCCACGAAAGTTAGTATATAACAATGGACTTTTGCAACATCCCCTACGATAATGGTGTATCCCCGCCGTGTGAAAAAGCCAAAGTCACTCGACCGGTTTTCGGACACAATACTAGTACACGTAGTCAATAACGTCATCATCACTTAGCCCGTCGAGGAATACTTGACTGTCAGTTACCATAGAGAATTGATAAAGGTTATTTTTAACTTAAATAGTTACAGTAATATTAACTTTTAGCTTTCTAAGGAAAGGTAACTAGCAAGTTCTACGGAGCCCCGAGACGACATTTGGTTTCAACCATGATCAGGATAACTCGAAGGTGTTAAGGGTGTGGCAAACATTTCATATCTGGGCAATTAATTGAGCAAACACTGTGTAACAGTTTTAAGTGGACTTGGCGTGGGTGCCTTGACGTTGGGCATGACAAGAACGCCCTACTAGAGTATTGCTGATGAAAGCCCTACGTTGACTAATAATCGTACTGTAACTCTATAACCTTTATTCTCGACAAGGACGGACTAAACATGGCGTTATTTTTAGTCTTCAAAACCGGTCGAGTGGCTTTGAATTTTGTACATGGTTGGGATACTACATTATTGCAAGGGGATTATTTTTGTAACTGTCCATTGTTGTACGCAATCTTTTGGGGGGGATACCGGTAAGATAGTGTTAGATGGGACACTTTTGGAATAGTATATTTTGCATACGGTGATTCGCATTGTATTCCATTTTTAGAAAAGGTTGAATTTTCTAGCTTTCTTTCTCTATCTTAAACACCTGGACACCCGTCAGTTTGAATAAACGCTCCTAACCGAGGGTCGGTCACCATGGCGGTCAGGAAGACTTGTTTTCGTCTGTTATCCTGTGGATTACTTTTCGCGTTTGGCACTGCCCTTGGCGTGATTGGCATGACGTTTCTGAAGGAAGTGCTGCCTTCACACCAATTTTTGATGAATACTACCATTTTTCAAAACTACAGGTATGTTTATGGGTTTTGAAAAGGACGAATGGTCGTCTGATAGATTAGTGTTAATAGGTAACTTGGTAATGACTTGAGGAACCAAGAAACCCCCTTTATCCTCCGAGTTATTGAGGGCAGTCATGCCCTAGGTCATATAATTATTTGCTTTCAGATTTCTAGTATATAGTAGTTACCAATCTCTTCTGCACAGGATCAGATCAACTGGAACAAATGAGGTCCGGGGAGAAAATTTCAATTCGTCGGAAGTTGAACGGATAAGGTGAGGTGTTCGTCTCCTTTCAGAAGGAAGAATTTCTCTTGATATTTGGTGCAGATATTGTGCATGTAGTCAATTTGGATTGAGGGTTAGAGCTAACGATAGAGGAATCGGGATTTTGAATTTTGGGATAGGGACATGCATGCGTAGTTGCAGAGTGTGGTTTGGATTGACGTTTTAGGAACCACTTCGAAGACCCTTCCAACAATCTCGAGTGCGAGTCTTTATTGGAAGCGGGATGGTTTGGTATTCTTTTTCTTTCATGAATTGATAGAACTTCTTATCTATGTTCATCACAGAAAGTGGGTTATGACGTACTTCAACCCCGACACAGACCTCACCATAAAGAAGTCTCATGTCCGTCTTGGAAAATCAGTCTTCAAATTCGTAACAAAGACTAAAAAGAAGGTCAAAATCGGGCAATATTACTATCAGCTACTTCCCGAGTCGTCGCCTCTTCTGGGCAAGCACTTTCGGTCTTGTGCAGTCGTGGGGAATTCTGGGATTCTCCTGGACAGCCACTGTGGTCCTCAGATCGACTCTGCGGACTTCGTGTTCAGATCAAACCTTCCTGATCTTGAGGGGTTCGAGAATGACGTGGGGACAAAATCTAATTTCACCACCATGAATCTGCTTGGTCTTAAGAAGACCAACATACAAGAGAAGTTTGTGAATCGACTGCGTCTCATTCACGACCAGATTCTCCACATCCCACCTATGATATCGGTGAACACAGTCCCTGAAATGCAGTTTATTAACTTGATGATAGTGAAACATCACTTACCATTGAAGGTTACGTTTGCACCAACTAGTCTAATGGCAAAGATGACTGCGTGAGTTTTCGTTTCTTATGATTATTCAGAATTTACATTTACGGTATTGTCCATCAATGTCACCTACACATCAAGGTTAACCATGTATCGTGGGAAGGATGAAATTGTTAGTTTTACATTTGTGCATTAATATTTTTCATCAGTTAACTGCTGCTCTTAAACTTGCAATTTCTTAGGTTGTGGAATGATTCAGAACTCAATCCGAAGCGGGCATCGACAGGAAACTTGTTGTTCGCGCTGGCGGCCTGTCTGTGCGACCAGATCCACTTGTACGGATTTTACCCTGAAGAGTATCGGGCGTTTCACCAGCGGAAGGCGCTGGTACTGCACACAGAGCCTTGTGATGACAATAGACTGTAGATCTATAGAATAACAAATGCATTCATGTTTGGTTTGTTGCTTAGCTGGTAGATTAATTAGACCGATCAACACATGATATTCTGTTCACATAATTACATATGTACGTCCTTAAAGGTTAACATCATTTAGCAAAGGTATGAGATCATGAAACTCTTGTTCTTGCTGTGGATTGGCTTTCGGTGGTTTCCAAACAATATCCATGTTATCAATAAAGTACAATTTCCACACAGTTTCAGTACTCCTTTTTTCCAGCCACTTTCATTTTCTTGCTATACCAAGACAAATATTCAAAGTAAATTCAGATTTACCAACCAAGGGGGTATCTACATGGTTATGATATTACATGCACAAATTATTTGAAGTCAGGTTGTAACAGCAACTATTACGTTTGGCGCCACATAAGAAAACCGATATTTATTAAAACTATTCACTAGCGCCCTCTTCCGGCCGGCAGTCGCCTCACATCTGGTAATTCTGTGGCCTTGACGACCACATGCGCCCCGCCTCACGGCATACCCTGGGTTGTTTACATCGCACGCGAGTAAGAAGAAAGTACTTCCGGCAACTGTTTTATTGTTATAAATCTGACATTTACATACTCCGCCGGAAGCGGGTTCCCACGCAAGCTCAGTACTGTTCTGTTCCCCCGTTCCATCTCCATACAGGTCACCCTAGGTCAGTCGTTTGCCGTTCAAGGACAATAATCATTATTCCGTGATAGAGAAGGGCCTGTGTTTGAGATGATTCTGCAGTAACGAATAGGCTTAATGTGAATGTTATCTCCATCTCGGGCTTTCAGTAATGCATTCCGATACATGTAGTACACGGCCACTTTCCTATATCGATATAGGCATGTTATTTCAGAAAATATAAATTCAGGTGATATCATAAGGCTTATTACTTTTTTGTAGTCTAGTTCCAGTCAATGCTGTTTTTTTTTTTTTTTTGCAATTTGCCGTAATTATTTAGATAGGTATTGACGAGATAAGGTTATGCTGGCTAAGTTAATTAAGCAAGTGATATGATACTTAAAAAAAGAACATGAATTTTGTTTTTTCTAAGATGAGAACGTCCCAGCATATAAAAAGAAGATCTCCTAACGTCTTAGGCTGGTGTTTTGTCTCAGATTTTACACATCGAAATAGGACGTATGAGCTGATGCATTTTCATGATGGGGATTTTATGCATCATTTATAACCACATTTCTTCCTAAGAACATACAATGAGATATCATTTTACGTCCAATCGATATTTACGTGACGCACAGCTAATACCATAGCTTAAATGCATTCCGTAGTGTTTACCATTGCAGCGCAGGCGCCATCACAATGCAAGTGACGTTAATACCCGTGTTTGCGGACCAAAGAAAAGAAAAGATTTATACGCGACCATTCCAACCAAATCTGACTCTGGGGGTAGGTTTATGTTGCAGAAGGAATATCACAATATCACGGTAACGTTTGAAGGATGCATCCATCCGTGCTTGACTGAAGACCGTACCTGCTGAATGTAACGCAGTAGGAGCCGGTTTAAGACCCCCTGGCGTGATTGGTGATCAGATATAGGTGATAAAACCATCCCTGTACGTGCAGTTATTCACCTCCCCTCAAAAGGCAAGTGAAATTAAACCTCCGAGCGGAGATGAAAACATATCTCTTTAGTGCCTGAACAAAAACAAACCATCCATCTGCGCCTCTTGGCTGCGGGCCAATCTACATTTATTACTTGGGATTCGTCATTTGCCCTTGAACTTGAGAGGACGTTGGCCTTCGTTACTTCACACGACTATCAAATTAAGGCAGCTTGGAAATCGGGAAACACACAATTAGGGACTGTCCGCAGAGTGTGAATACAGATTAGGATGTGGATTAAGAGTTAGATTACGTTTGTGCTACACCGCCTGGTGGCATGGCGTGAATATTCATATAACGACTCCGGGAATCAGTTTTTATCAAGCGATTTGAAACCGCAGTCCACGGTCCATCATCAAGGAAGGAGATATGGAATGGAATGTTTACAAGCGTTTGGTTATTCTATCAAGCACAACAGTACGTTATCCCTATAATCTCCTCCTCTCTATCTATTATCCGTGAGTATAATTAGCCTGGGTACCATCCTACTTGTATGCCGGGGCTCCCACACTCGCTTCCCTAAATGTTTTTTGTCTCATTGACTATGGAAATAAGGTCGTAATTAGCACAATCTAGTTCAATTTATGGTTTTCTGAATTCAAATTACAATATTTCTAATGTAAAATTCCTCTCCTTTGTCATACTTTATTTCAACACGTCCTCATTAATTATGCAAATGACGTCCACATTAACATAATATAGGCATAGTGATGTTAACCTTTAAGTAACTTACACGTCACACGGTATAAAATTCCCATCATTCACCAATAAGAAGTCACAGAATTATCCCGTTAATTATGCAAATTTGTTCATCATTTGCATAATTGGTATCTTAGGGAAGCGAGTGTGGGAGCAACGGTATACAAGTAGGATGGTACCCGGGCTAGAGTATAATAACTGTTGCAATCCAAAGAGAAGATTCATCTCCAGAACGGAGAGACAACGATCCTTCCCTCCCTAAGATATCGACCCGGGGAAGTTCTTGTTTACATGGCAGAAGGAGATTGACGGCTCGACCTTGACCAAATTGGTGCTTGTCCCCGGGAGTTCTGAATCTAATTACGTAACCTTTCACAGCTTTGATCTGTCTTTCTGAACACGTTCAAGCCTCCCGCTGTGACGTCGACGAGATTCAAGTAACGGGACGTACAGCTAAGAACATGAGCGGAGAGCTATGATACCCCGAGTGCTGCGGGAGATAAGGCGTACATTTGAGCACTAAAATCGCCGAATAGCGCATCTTAATATCTGCTACAATTTTCCCCCTTACGTCAATTAATCCGCAAAATCCTAGAAATCTTCCGAATATTAGCCAGTGTGCTACCAAAATTCAATTTCCTGCCACCGACTTTACTGAAATACTGTGCGTCAACAGCCAGCTCCTTGAATAACAAACCAGACAAGCCAAGACTGGAGAAGGGAGAACCATTCCTCTGACATGAGTGGAGCCTGCCTGGCAGTGATATAAACATATGACAGCCCCACGCGTACAGAAGTAAACACTGCATCGTTGATATGATCTCTTGTCTTCCCGGGGACAAGGTCATCATCTGTTGACGGACGGATCTAACGGAGATGTGTTGGATGGTTAACAACAACATTCATCGAGAAATTAACAACAGCTTCTTGTTTTTACAAAAGTTGATATCCTGCTAATTTGAATCACGTGTAAATATTATACGTCTTCGAAAACAAAACAAAAAATCCCTGGGCCTCAATTACTGTCGGAGGCAATTTTTTGTTCCAAACGTAATACCGGTGCCACCTATTTGACAAATTAATGCATTCCTGAAATACTAGTAGATTATTTTTTCTCGACTTTTATCA